>NC_051176.1:1665056-1698915 GCF_013339695.2 Rhipicephalus sanguineus | reverse complement strand
GAAGAAGAACGATGCGTTTGCCCAAGGAAGGGGTTAACGGCTGTAGAATCAGCTCTCTGCGAAGTCTCGATCCGCAACTCAAGTGGACCAGCTTTCTATCCTGCCCCCAGTGCTTCTTCTCGGTGCGTGAATATGCTACGTACTTACGGATGAAGAAGCACTCTGCGTGTTTATATATTGTCTATGTTATTACCTATGGAAAAACCGCTCTAAGAATTCATGTGTAGGCATGGGACATGTATTTTACTGTTTGTGTTTATCACAATGAAGTGCTCAGTGTACCAGACATGACGTCCTCCCTTCAGTGGCGTTATATTCAGCCAGGCATTGTATTCGCTGTGAAAGAAAAGCTGCGTATGGGCTTATTTCACCTGGTCGTTGAGTAATACGCTTTTCTTCGAATGTCATGTGCTGCTGCATAAACTGACCATGGCCTGCATCACGTTGCACCAACTAACTCTCAAGTAGTGTTCAAGTACCATATATTGTGTCTTGCTCTTTTAGCGCAATGTACTACTTACTGTGCTAAATCTGAACTTTTTCATTTGTTTATCTGGTGAAGGTGTCCAGCATTTCATGTATATTTGTGCAAAATCTGAGCAATATGTAACTGGTTATTTTGTGTTCGTATCAGTTCAACGGTTAATAAGTAAATCATTGCATTATCATTTCATATTTACATATTTTGCACTTCGTTATGCTTTTGTCATGCACTGACATTTCTTTAAACTACATGATTACCTCTCATCATGATTACCTCTGCACTTTGCTCGGTATTGCACCAAATGAAAATCGTGTTTCTTTACGTGTGTACGTCAAAGGGCCTACACTTTTCAATGTGTTCGATTTTTTGATTTCTAAATTTTACAATGAACTTTTGTGTTTAGTCATGCACACACTGTGAATTCTTCCCTTCTGTTCTCCTGAACTTGTATCGTGCCCCATTACAGTGATGCTACCGAGGACTTCTGATTTGGAGCAATTTTTGGAGCAGCAAAATTTCCGTTTTGGAGCACTTTGGAGCAGCAAAAATTCTCACCTTGGAGCAGATAATTTTGCATCTGGGAGCACTCTGGAGTAGCAAATTTTACATCCTGGAGTGCACTACAGAAGCATATTGCATTAACATTGAAGCACCTGAATATTATAATGGGGCTCTTATGAAGCTACTAAAAATGTTTCGAGTCATTGCAAAATCTCATGGAAAAAACATCTCAGGAGAATCCATACTTTACTCGCTAATGAAAAAATAAGGGCTCATGCAGTTGAGTGTTCTGGATTAACCTCTTCGGTGATTATTTTCGACAACAGCAAATAAACAGAATACCGGATTAATAAAATTGCACTTTATGAAATAACACTCTAAATACATCTATGTGGTTATCAGCACACGTGGTAGACAAACGGTGTGATGTACAGCAGTGCCTCAATGCCAAAGAGCCACACTGTCCCTAATGCATTCCCCAAAGAAAACTCCAAGACGAAAGCCAGGTTCTTTTCCTTCTCGATCGGCGGGCTGATCCTCCCCCTCCCTCTCTGCAAGCTTTCTGCACCTCACCTGGTTTTGCCCTACTTCCATGATCGGCGCACCAATCACGGAAGCAGTGTAAAGCGACGATGTCATGTGATCACATCATCACGTGACATCACGGTTATGACGCCATGATGACGTCACAAGTTTTGACGATCTATGACGTGATGATGACGCCAACACATGATGATTACTTTTGCATCAATCGATTGACGCCGCCGACAGTCAATTTCGGTTTGATAAAGCATCTAAGGCTTTCGCGTTAATATTGGATTGAACGTTAAGCCTGGCCGTTAACAACCTGGCCTTACATACCAAACTATCCTCCACCATGTCACCTCTGTGCCATGCGCGAAACAGCTTCGCTTATCATCCACTTCACAAAGTGAAATGGCTCAATTTTTTTTTATTTTTATTGTGATGGCAATTATATGGACACTCTCAATGGATTTTTGCCGTCGCCGTAATTTTTCGTATAAAGTCCAAATTGATAACATCACCACGAGCATTCTAGCCGCGGGTAAAAGCTCGCGAGCGCTGGCGACGAGCACGGCTGAAGCGGAGATTAAACTAGCCGGCCGTCTGTCTCCGTCGCACGGAGAGCGCATGCGATAACATCTTCCCGCGTGCGCGCCTGCCGTCGATTGCTCATCAAACAGAGAGGAAACGCCCCGCCCGTCTTTCGTAAGGAGCATGAAGGGACGCCAGGGGACCGCATCGTTCGAAGGGCGCAGTCGCTTGCGCGCGCGCGCTATCTCGATGCATCAGGAGACGGCTCGTAAACTTGCTGTGCTCTCAACGCTTACTTCGCGTTTAGAGAGCTCAGTGGCGCGATTTTGTACGTGTTCTTAAAACGGGCGGAGGCGCTCCGTTACATCCAGCCGCACGCGATTGGTGAATGCAGGGCAGTGACGTCTATCGCGGTTCACATTGGCCATTCGCGTGCGGCTGGATGTAACGCCACGCCTCCGTGTTTACTTGGAATGCGTACAAGATCGCGCCACAGAGCACGAAAACGCTTCGGTTCCTGGAGCGGCCATATTCCCTTAAACCAGCGTTTTGTTGAGACGCGAGACCGGATCCAAAAGAGTTAGCTGCTAGCCTTACTTCGTTTAACAATACAACTGCTTCGCCCGCGAAACTTTCTTTAACCGTCAGCTATTGACCCTCGAAAGTGCGGGGCGGACGTGTAAAATGGCGTAGCCGCTTCACTGTGGGCCGTCAGCGACGGGCCCGCTACTGACAGCTGCGCATTTGCGGCTGCTCCGACCAGGAGATACGCATTTATTAATGAGATGACATTTTTAAAAAAGCAAGCGAGATATTCGAATTGGAACCCTAGCACGTGAGCTCGAAAGGGTAGGGCCTGTAATGGGGTATTTACCGCAGAGTGATTACAAACTCGGATGTGCTGGTGGAAGGAATTACGAAAAAGCTCTTCTGGATGAAGATCCATGGATAAAGTACATCTGAGGAAAAGTGTCAACACGTTCCCACCCTTCACGTGCTTCTCCATAAATGCGAAGCAAGGAAAATTCGATATTGTTCCATATATCTATTGCTAGCGATCCCAGATTTCATTCCGCGATGTCCAGGAACAGAACAGACATTTTAGCGGCACGCATGTAGGTATTACAAGAGACCGGATTTTAGGCAAATGCCTATTTTGTTCCTTGCGCTCCTATCGTGCCAGTTTGATATATGAGCATGAATTAGAGGTTAAGAAGGGCTTTCATAGTGTTTTTATAGTGCCTATAAATGCCTATTTTCAAAATTGGCGCTTGTATTAACACTATTTAGCCTCAAGTTGCGCTCCCGGGAGCAGTTTGAGACCGTTATTCATGCTACCGCGCAACACTGACTGTTCGGAACTATGGGGTTCAACCTAGTCCTGTAGTTCAACTCCCGGAAACAACTGCTAGCAGCCGTGAAATGGGACACGCATATTCGCCGCCGCAGAGACATGGTGTGCGCGGTTCGCGAATGCGAGACCGTAGAGCAGAAAGGACAGTGAAGAGCAAAAAAAAGAAAGGAAAATATGATGTGCACGCGGACTCTGTTTTTGTGAGTTAACTTGTAAGGTGTTCACTGCATCAGCGTAGCCAGAAGGGAAGGGGGGGGGAGGGGTTCAACCATACTCTATGTATGTTCGTGAGTGCGCTTGTATGCATGCGTGCATATATACGCATTTTAAACTGAAAAGTTTCGGGGGGGGGGGGTGTTGAACCCCATCTCGCCCCTGGCTACGCCAGTGATTCACTGGCAGGGGAGAAATTGGCTCTACGCGATTCGACCCAGACAATATAGGAGGAATCCCTCCCTTCTGGTGTTTTAGCGATCTGGCTATCTGCTCGTGCTCTGCCCTTCTCAGTCATGCCCAGACGACACCCAGGAGTGTGTTCATTCGACAGTGGGATCTTGACTCACCGTCCAACACCACCTAGACTATCTAGTCTAGGTGGTGTTGGCAGAACACGGGAGAGACGTGTTCTGCGAACCGTGCGGGACAAAGCACATTGCACGGCTAAGTTCAACTGTTTAACTCCTTTTTGCCATCTTAAGCAATAACATTTTTGTTTTCCTTTCGTAGCTAGAGCTCGCGCACGTCTTCGTTTCAAATTATTTGCATTTATGTGAAAATTTATTGTGCCTATATTTACTATTTTGGAAGCCTAAAACGTTGTTTTGCCTGCCTATTTCTGACGCTTAAAACGAGCTTTTTTAGTGCCTAAAAATCCGGCCTCTAGTTATTACTGAACATTGCTTTGTACGTGCCGTGCGACGCTTGAAACGAGCTATCAGTCGCGTTTCTGGAACAGACGACGTCCGGCGATGAATCGCCGTCGCACTTTCTCGCTACAGATAGGCCTAGACGGCACAAGCCTCTGCGGAGAGCGCGTTTTGCTATCGAGCCGACTTGCAGAACAGAAACTGTGTCGGCACCGTGCATGGCATCGTGGCTTACTCGGGACGCACGCGCGGGCGCTATTTATTCAGCGGAATAATTCGTGGTCCGTGGTTGCGACTATGGCAGCCCCAAGAACAAGCTGCACATGTTCTGAGGCGCCGGCGGTGCGATTGCCTGTTATAGACGCCCGCAAACCCGAGACTTTGGCGCAGTTTGGCGCAATTTTCGCCGATATTATCAGGAAGGCGCAGTAAATACAATTTGGCGCGCTTTGGCGCAGTTGGCGCAGGAGCGGAATCACTGCCATTACATGCAAATCTTGAGTTTCGGAAACAGACCAATAAAACGAGGTAACAGAAATGTTGTAAGTGGATTCATCCTTTATGCTCTAGCACATGCTGGCAGCGGGCGAACACGAATGCGTGGCCAAGCACAGCACGCGCGCAGCGCTCAGCGCACGCGAACCAAAAAAAAAAAAAAAACCCGGCGCGCGGCATAGGAGAGGAGAAAAAGCAAGCGTACATAAAAAACGGTGCGCGGCATGGAAGAGGAGAAAAAGCAAGCGCACAAAAAAAAGAAAGAAAACGGCGCGCGGAGAAGAAAGGGAGAGGGGATGGAGGCGTGTGTCTGTTGTTACTGTTGCCCTGACGACGTAAGCAACGTAATCGCTACGTCATCGCCCCCTGAGCTTGGCGACCTTCTGCAAGGGGTGTAACTCAATAGCGCTCTCGGCGCTTGCGTCGGCGGAGCGTTTGAATTTCGCGTCCTATGAGAGGTATACGAAGAGACCCACCAGTGGCCATTCTCTGTCATCCAACTGACTAAACAAACTGAATTTACTCAAAATGGCTGGTTGGGGATTACATTAGTCCGGATTAGCTTAATCCGGCTTAAGCCGGGCTACATTAATCCGGCTTAATCTCTATTGTCTTATTGTGGCCATACTCAGTCATCCGAATGGCTAGGCAATTTCAACTTACTGACAAGAGACTTGCTCAAGATTAGATTAATTTGGATTAGCTTAATCTGGCTTAATTCGGACGGGCTTAACGTGGCCATGCTCCGGCATCCAACAGGCTAGACAATCTCAACTCACTCCAAATTATCTTGCACGTGATTAGCTTAATGCGGCTTAATCCACATTGCCTTATTGTGGCGACACTCTGTCATCCAACTGGCTAGGCAATCTCAACTTACTCAAAATTGGATGGTTCAAGACTCGGACTGCCTTAATCCAGCTTAATCGAATTTAAACGGATCGACTTAATGTGACCATACGCAGTCACCCAAACGGCTAGTCATTCTCAATTCACTCAACATTGACTTGTTCCGGATTAGCTTAACCCGGATTATTTTAGTCATGTTTAATCCGAAAAAACAGCCTAGTCGAGTCTAATCTACCTCATCGCTATGCCATCTCATCTTGGACCGGATTAGCGTGATCCGACATAATCTGCACTAATCTTGCCTAATCCCACTTGATAGGTATCTATCAGTATAGATTGGTATAGGGAACCCAAGCTCACGTTTGTGGCGCGACGACAGCGCCGCGCTGCGGCTCAGGAGAGAAGCTCTGCGCAACCAAGGAGGATACATTGAACTTGCTGGAGTGGAAGCCGCCTCTGCGCCCCTATCGGGGAGAGTGAAGCCGCGCCGAGCGCGTGGCGGCCATCTTGCTAGTGGCAGAAAGGAGCCAAGCGCTGCCGCACGCATGCTGTTCGCGCTGCCGATCAAGTTGCTCGCATTTGTAAAGCAATGAAATCAAGTAGTTGTGGATGCAAACATTTATTTACGATTTGTAAGCAGCCAAGTGACATCTATAGAAGTGAATTCACCTGCACAGAAATTAGGTAGAGACGATTAAATCAGACGCACGGTGAAAAACAAGATCACCAGTGCCCTACTGAAGATAATCGCCCTTGACAGAGGTGGCCTCACCTTATTATTAATCCATTCTCGGTTTCGTTCCTTCGTCATGTGGCGTATACTCACTTTTACATATTCTTCAGCGATTTGCTTGCACAAATTGTAAACGTTCAAGCAGGTCGAAGTCAAGGATGTGCTGCTCCAGTTTATGGAACCACTTTTTCTCGGAGGAAGCTACCAGGACTTCCAAGGTGACGTGTTTTGCCCTTCTTCACCGTTATGATGGCATATCACATTCAGCTTGTAGCTGCCAGTCCTTTCTCTACTTCTTCACACATGCTAGTGATGTCTTGCGACGGTGAAGTAATTCCACCTCTGCTCTTCCGTTCAATTAAGGTGCAACTCACCTGAGTGCAGGGCTGTGATACACTGCTCACATGTCGTTGTTGTACGAAATTTTCGAGCATTGAAGCCTGCTATGTATGGCACCACGAAACCAACAACAGCAGAGAAGCTTTCGGGTCAGTATCAATCTGCAGTGCGGATGATCTGCGCATGTCAATGAGCGTGCTTTTTGCATCTGCTATGACAGCAGTAGTGGCTGCATTCAAGGGGGAGACTATGTCTTGGGTGCAGTTTCCTGAACTATAACTTCCGCCTGAACCAACAGGCGCTTGTACACAGCCATAGGCTGTGCAGATGTTGCATTGTTATGTCCGCCTCATCCATGCACGTATCAACCTAAACAGGTTTTTGACATGGTATTGACTGAGTTTGTGTGTCAGCAAGTACTTCAGCTGAATCCAGTTTTTTTTTTCAGTTTTTCTGTCACTGCACTACCTGCTGGATCTCTCAGCCCATTTACGTATGCTCGAGTTTCAGAAGACAAAAAAACGGCTGTTACAAGCAGTCAAAGCAATCCGGCGCGGCGTCCGGCGGAGTGGGATTGCAGACGAGTCGCGAAGCAAAGAAGGTACGAGATGGTGATTTTCTAACGCCCCATATAACCCCAATTTTAATACTAGCCTTGCGAAATAACCAGTTCACAATCAGCAGCCATTTAGCCTAAATATGTGCAAGAATATTACCGCGCGCCCTCATTTATTTCTTGTGATGCATCTGGGTTTCACCCCCTAGAACTGTTAGTACCGATAGCGCATGCCGTGCCGCTCAATTTGGGAAGCTTCGCGATCGTTTCAGTTCGTTATGTTGAGATTACGCGCAGGACGCAAATAGTCAAGTTTATTCGGGAGCTTTTGAGAGCACCACCAATAACGCTGGAAGGTTCGATCACTGCTCATGTATAAAGGACGACGCGTTCTGCCGATGATCGGATTATACCGATGGCCGACGATTGCAATTGCTGCTATCAGTGTAGTACATAGTGTACTGTTTGTACTTTGAGTTGCTTACTTTTCTGGGCACAGGTTCGCCGAGTAAAGAGTTTCGTCTCTACCAGCATGGCTGCCGCCTTCTTCGCCATCGCTAGCACCTAACAATATTTAACAGCGGAGCATGTTCATGAAAATGAGGTTGACTGAAGAATAATGATGGGATTCCCAGACCATGGAAGGCAGTTTGCCACTGTTCCTAAAGCGGAAAAAGTAGAAACATCGCATTCTACCACATTTACCATATGGACCAGAAACTTGGGGGATAACATACAAACTCGAGGAGATATTATGGACCATGCAGCGTGCGATGTTACTAAAAATGATAGGTGTAACGTGAAGAGATAAGAAGAGAGCAAAGTGGATCAGAGAAAAGACAGGGTTAGCTGATATCCTTGTTTTAAAAGAAAAAAAAATCTGCAGATCCCACGTACCATGGGAATCGATGTTATGCGAAGTATGCGCGGGATGGTGACTGGTATAATTTTTCATGTTGAGCGAAGCGTTACGGAATGACGCTAGAGAAATGTGGAAGTGGTATAAACACACTGATATGCTGAAGAGTCACATATGTATTATATAACCAGTTGTTTGCAGTTGCGTATCGATGCCAACAGCAACATGGGTGTTACCAACAACAGACGCGGTAAGCTGATATGAAGTGCTTATATTCATCAATACTGGATAGCGCGAATCCGAAGAACACAAAGAAGAAACACAAGTGCACAGGACAGGCGTTACTCGCAACTAAGCTTCATTCAGGAAACTTTCCCTAGATATATGCTACGCAGCCGAGTAGCACGCGCAGGCGCACTGCACGTACGTTACAGTCACAGTTGCAGTTAATACAGTTGCGTTACAGTTGTGCTTATACTTGTCTGTTATGACGGGAACGCACGCACGTTTCACGAACCCGTGTGTATGTGTAGAAGGGGTTCTTGACAGTTCTTGAACAAGGTCATCATCACCGTGATCAGTGAGCACCAGCAGCTGGACCGTACTTGATAATCGGATCCGTTCGTGATCGCGGCTACGAGGGGTCTAAGTGTAGTGAAGTGCGAGGTATAGCCAAGGAGGATACATAGAACTTGCTTGAGTGGAAGCTGCCTATGCGCCCCGATTGGGGAGAGTGAAGCCGCGCATAGTGCGCAGCGGCCATCTTGCCAGTGGCAGAAAGGAGCCACGCGCTGCCGCACGCATGCTTCTTCGCGCTGCCGATGAAGTTGCTCGCGTTTGTAAAGCACTGAAATCAAGTAGTTCTGCTTGAAAACATTTTTTGCCGACTTGTAAGCAGCCAAGTGACATCTATAGAAGTGAATTCACCTGCACAGGCATTAGGTAGAGGCGCTTAAATGAGACGCACGGTGAAAAACATAATGACCGGTGCCCTATGGAAGATAACCGCCCGTGACAGAGGCGGTCTCACCCTATTATTGACCCATTCTCGATTTCGTTCCTTCGTCGTGTGGCGTATACTCACTTTTACGTATTCTTCAGCGATTTGCTTCCACAAATCGTAAACGTTCAAGCGGGTCGAAGTCAAGGATGTGCTGCTCCAGTTAATGGAACCACGTTTTCTCGGCAGAACCTAGGACTTCCAAGATGATGTGTTTTGCCCTTCGTCACCGTTAAGATGGCATCACATTCAGCCTGTAGCTGCCAGTCCTTTCTCTACTTCTTCACGCACGCCAGTGACGTCTTGCGACGGTGAAATAATTCCACCTCGGCTCTTCCATTTAATTAAAGGTGCAACTCACCTGAGTGCAGGGCTGTGATGCACTGCTTACATGTAGTTGTACGAACTTTTCGAGCATTGAAGCCTGCTATGTATGGCACCACGAAACCGGCAAACGCAGAGGGGCTTTCGGGTCAGAATCGGCCTGCAGGGCTGATGATCTGCGCCTGTCAATGAGCGTGCTTTTTGCATCTGCGATGGCAGCAGAAGTGGCTGCATTCAAGATGGAGACAATGTCTTGGGAGCAGTTTCCTGAACTATAACTTCCGTCTGAACTGACGACTGCTTCAATACAGCCATAGGCTGTGCAGCTGTTGCATTGTTATGTCCACCTCATCCACGTATTAACCCAAAGAGGCTTTCGGCATGGTATTGACTGAGTTTGTGTGTCAGCAAGTATTTCAGTTAATCCTGGCCGACAACCTCGTCAAGTATTCTATCGGTGCTCGCCATATGCATATCCAAAAGCCAACAAATTCAGTCTTTTTTTTTTCATTTCTTCTGTCACTGCCCTTCTTGCCGTGTCTCAGCTTACTTACGTATTATCGAGTCTCAGAAAAAAGCATGCCTGATCCCTCCGTCATAGGAATCGGTATAACACGAAAGTGACACGTGTGTTCACAGAAGTAGTGCTTATTGTATAGTGATATATGAGAGCTTGTGCAATGTCTATTCGTGTTTGGCAGCTATAGCACCGTTGGACGTGGATGCACCCATGTTGACGCCTAGTGGCATGTCTCCATCGCAACGACTAACGGCCATGATCATGGTTAAACCGTTGTGGTAGCTGAAGTTGTGAACATATATTTGGAATCAGCGAATCGTGAATCGCGCGTGAAGATGACATCAACAAGCTCACAATCAACAATGGTACCCGATATGCACTTTTTGAAAACGTCTTCAATTAAGGGTAGAAGTGACACGGTGTGCGCTTACTAGTAATGGGTTACCGACCCCTGTGTTCATGCATACACTATCACACTGAGCTTCAGCAACACGGGAGGCAGAGGTTCGTAGCCTGAGCCGCAAACGCGTGCGTCCCGCTGGCCTCTGTCTCGCTCCACCAAGGCACGACATTCGCCCGTCGAAATCGTGTCGTTTGTTCATCGCGTATTGCAGCAATTTTTTTAGTCGGTGCTCTCGCAATCGAAGCCGTGGGCGGCGGAGAAATCCCGTTGATGCATGTGGAAGCTGCACTACTCCGATGAGCCGGCACACGCTGACACGAAGCGAAAGGCAAAGAATGTAACCGCGTCAAGTGTGCCTCGGCTACGCCAGCGCCGCCAGTGTCCCTCGCTGGTATCGAGACGCTTTAACCATGACCTCCGATATCGAGCGCAATCTCGGAGTAAGCGCTAGGAAGTGTCGATCGTGGCGCGTTACTTCTGTTCACATCTCACAGACGGCGGCACCACCCCGCGACAGAGAGCACCGTGCCAAAGAGGATGTGTGAAAAATATAACGCGCGTTCGTGGAGTGTCCGTCATCTGGCAAGTTGGCTTAGACGGTTGAGCGTCGGGCGCTTACCGTCGCGGCCGCAAGGTCGTGGGTTCGATTCCCAGCTGCGGATCTTTTTCTTTGTTTTTTTGTTTCTCACCCGTTGGCGTCCATTTTATCAACGTCATAACTGTGACGGAAGTACTTGGTGGACCCCGGCATAAAACACTTTCCTATTTAAAAAAAACGGCTTCTGGCAAGCACTCAAAGCAATCCGGCGTGAAGTGCACGGAGCATATAGGTGGTCTTCGTCTTTCGCATTCCACGTTGAACGGCCCTCTCCCACAGGCTCCGCACTGTGGGATCTTTAGGAAACCTGTCAAAAATATCACGGCTATTATTTATTGCACGCTCATACCTGCTCATACTGCGTCAATCAGCACGCCCCAGTAACGCGCGCGGAATGGCTCAATCGAAGACGTTTTCGCGTACTTACGGGGAGAATGTGAAGCCACAAGCTTTCTTGAGCCTGTTTGCACATCCATAAGCGACGCAAGAGGCAACCATCGTCAAATCGTTGGTGTTTACATGGCCAGAGCGTCAAATAAAGCATGCAAGCAGCAGCGCGCCACGGTGGGGAGGGCGCTTTCTGCCTCTGGCAAGATCGCGGCGACCGGCTTCACTCGACGAGCGCCCCCTCCACTCCAGCAATTTCTATGTATCCTCCTTGGGTATAGCACAGCTGGTGGAAATCCTGGATGCCTCTCACGATGAAATGATCTACGAAGGCTCCTGTCCTGCACGTGGCAGCGAGGTCTTTTGATGCCCTGTCCACGTTCAAGCCGTCTTTCACGCAGTATAAAGACCAGACGTTGTTGGGTCTTGACAAATCAATGTTGAAGTCACCGGTAATGATGAGAGGCCTGGTTCTCTCGGCAGATTTATTGTAGGAAGCATTGACCCCGGTTATTGCGTAATCGACGTGGTCCACGTTGCGGACCACGTGAACGAGCGCATGCTAGTTGAGCGTCTTCCAGGGGTGTTCTGTCTTCAGCTTCCTCACTTTCCTTGTGTCCGCCATGGTGGTGTAGCGCTTACGGTGCTCGGCTGCTGACCCGAAGGTCGGGGGTTCGATCCCGGCCGCGGCGGTCGCATTTCGATGGATGCAAAGTTCTAGATGCCCGTGTACTGTACGATCTCGGTGCACGGTAAAGAATACCAGATGGTGAAAATTAAAGCCCCTACAATTATTAGTATCACTTTCCTTGCGTGTCTATGTGTGTGTTCGCGTTTACTGTGTCGGTTGAGGCTTTGTATCATCTGTGGCACATACTCGCCTAACATAAACTCTCGTATGCGGGTATGTGTCACACGTGACTGAGAGAAAGGGTTTCATGACGTACGCGACAGGTATTTAGCGTTATTCATGCCATGACCAGTGAATCGCGTTCACCATACACTGATCCCCTGCTATGCCAATTTTCGTATATTAGAAGTTGAGGAGGCGACTAGGAGAGCGCCCAGACATAAGCGGCTAGATAGATAGATAGATACATAGATAGAAACTCCTAAAGTGCCTGAGGTTCGCTAAGAAATGCTTCGCATTTAAAAGTGGACAACGGGCGGATCTCGTAATGCGTAGGGTTGATAGCCGATGGCATAGGTCGGCAAAAAATATTGGAGCTCACTCAGACTCACTCAAGAAATGTATTTTGCTCTGAGGGCTCACTCGGACTCAGACTCACCATAATTTTTCTCAGCCGGACTCACTCAGACTCAGACTCACTAAACTTATGCTCAACCGGACTCACTCAGACTCAAACTCACAAACATATTACTCAGCCGGATTCACTCAGACTCACTCTCACGGCTTCACCTGAGTCTGAGTGAGCTTGAGCGAGTCGACTCATGAGTCGGTTGGCGTAAAATTAGCGTTTTGGATCTTAAAAGCGAGTGAATGCGAGCCAGTTGGTAAGAATCCATGGTTAAAAAACAGCGCGAAGAAGACGCGGACAAGAAAGAACACAGGACTAGCGCTGACTGCCAACTGATGGTTTATTGTTAAACCGCGCAACATATACACAGATACAGAAAAAATGGGGAAGGGAAACATAAGAGAGCTTCTAGCGGCGCATGCGTCCAGCGGCACAATGTCGTTTAGTCATAGGTGATTAGTTACGGAGATAGCAACACTCCTTGTCTGTTAGATTAATAGACGGCTCGCTTACACATGCATCATCTTTACATTTCATTGCGAAAGCCTCGTAGACTTCACGTGCTGTCTGGTCCTTGTATGTGCGCAGCACACGGGTCTCCTTAAAACGAGGTTGGCAGCCACACTTAGCACAGTGAATGGCCAAATTGCTGCCGCATCATGGTGTCAATCCTCTTTAACGCCAATACTCACATAATCGGTGATCTACGATACGCCTTTAGGCCTTGTACCATCATAAATACGAGTTATCATCATATACCATATATAATCATTATCATATATCAATCGAGTAAGGACATTTTTATGAAATAGACGACTCACACAAGATATTTTTATCAAGAATTTCCCATGAAAGAGTTTGCGGGGAGAGGTCGTGCCACCCCTTCCCCTAACTCGCGCCTCTGATCAATAAATACTAAGGTGGCGCGTGAATGCACTGTGCTGAGATATGCGTGAATAGATTTGAGTATAAGCGTAAGCCGATATAAGGTTGATAGTAATGCTGAAGATGAGTAGGTAGGACCATAAGTCGGCAACAAAAGGTGCAGCTCACTCGGACTCACTAAAGAAATATATCTTGAGCTTAAGGCTCACTCGGACTCAGACTCACGAATATTTTCCCCAACCGGACTCACTAGGACTCAGACTCGCTAATATTGTCTTGAACCGGTTTCACTCCGACTAAAACTCGCCAAAATATTACTCAGCCGGACTCACTCAGACTCACGGCCCGATCTGAGTCTGAGTGAGTCTGAATGAGTCGACTCATGAGTGAGTTTGCCGACGTATGGCCGATGGCGTGTGAGAGTGAAGAAATGAATAACAAAGGTCGAGAAGCGCTATCGAAGCCGGCACAGTGTTATGTGGTGTGATGAAATAAAGGAATAAAATGCGGGAATCAGCTAGCGCATAAGAGGAGCGTAAATGGACGATTATTGCGAGTGGTAGACATGGAGCATGATGATCAAGATGAAGGAAACTATGGCGATTATGATTTACCAATTCTCGCTTTAAACTTGGTATGAGAGGTGGTAAATGAAGAAATGGTTCTTAGCGTCTCTTAAAATAAGCAAATGCGCATGAAAGACAGGTTCACAACTTAACTAAGGTCAATTACGCGGTGAGACAGCGGAAAGATAAGGTACCTTCTTTCCGTGTTATGTTGCTACAAGCCATTGGCGTTTCGGAACAAGTCATTCGTCTCTCAGAAGCTGACGATGATCTCTAAGCTATTGCTGCCTGCTCCTTGCAAACAAGGGTTACGCGTGTGCTTGTATATACTGTATCTGCATACAGAGTCCCGTCTGCGCATTCTCACGTAATAGCATCCCCTGATAACGTGTGTTGTATCAAGGTACCCGTGTATAAGACCTAAATATGCGGGCTGTAATGAGTGACGCCATCAGCTTATCAACTTGGGTAAAAAAAAAAGTTGAACCACAGTGCAGCTACCAACAAAAGGACAAAAGGAAGAAGCAAGATCAATGTGCTGACTTTTCACTGATTTATTTCCTTCAAAAACGCGCATATACAGCGGCACCGAAGGAGAAAAAACAAGAAAAGGGAAAGCAAAGAAAACTGCGCTTAGTTTGGCTACCTGGACACAAAAAGCGGCAGACAACTAAGCCTTTCCTTGCAGGCTGTGTTCTTTTTCTCTTTCCACTTGCGGGTTTCATTACTGCGGCCTGATTTGGAAAGTATGCTTTTTATTGTCTACACCAAGTGTCGCACCCTCGCCTGTCTAATCGCATTACACTTCTTCGCAGCATAAAATGTTGCAGTACAAAAAAGAGAGAAGCAGCAATGCCAGGGTTGCGATGAAGAATCTGTAAATATGTACATACATGCACGGAACTAGTGCGGTCATCACTCCTTTACGTTCGTTATGCAACTAGGTAGGGACGTTTGATCAGTTCTTGCTAGACTGCCGACGTTTTTTCCTCCCTCAGAACACGAACCATCGAAACTATAATGTGGCAACCTGGTATGTCATTTGCTTCATCTTTGCTGCTGTCGTTTTGAGCTTCCGTGCTGGCACACTCGGACAGGAATATGCGCATTGCTGGGAATAAATTTACATCTAAATGAAATTGATTCAGTTGTTCCACCAATTTATCGTATTAAATGCGAAACATCCCTCAGAGAACCAAAGAGACTTTGACCGTTTCCATCTATCTATCTAGCAATCTATCCATCTAGCCGCCGACGTCTGGACGCTGTCATGTTCCCCTACTTAACTTGGTACATACCAAAATTGGTGTAGGAGGACATGAATGCCTGACGAACAAGATTCACAGGTTCACATGAATAAGGTGACTTGCGTGTCGCGTACGTCATCAAATCCTTTCGACTAGTCACGTGCGGCACATACCCGCATACTACAGCCCTTGTTATATACGCCACAGGTGGTACACGGTTTATATCAACCCAGGGACAGCAGCAATCGACGCTGTTAATCTTAACGCGGTAGCTTTAAGGACTCCGTATTCAGATAATGCGGTGCTGGCGTCGGAGGCGTTGTCCATGAGGGAAAACTTCCGACCGAAACGAAGAATAAAAATCACGGCTCGAGCAGGAATCAAACCGAGGCATTCTGCATGACAATCCCGAATTCTACCACACAACCACGCTAGGGCTTCAAAGCGCCTCGGAAAAATACCGTAAGCAAGCTACATGTCGGGGCAACGCCAGTCGTGTTTGCAGTTGTGGCAATCGGCTGTTATAATAATGTAAGAGACAATATATAACTGTAGCTCCGCAAGCTACACTCAAGCGTTGTTCGAATACTCCGACGACTGTCACTCATGATATGCAAAACATCGTACCGCAGTGTGCACTTTGTTGTCATAAAATTGACCCTTCGCACGCAAGTGTAGTCGGCGTGCCTGGTAAGCCCACAATATACGCACAACTACTCAATTTGGACGATGATGTCGATCCTCCTAGTCACCCTTGGCTGGAATTGCAAAAATCCTGCTTAGACTGCTACTCGTTGTCTGGTTCCCATGAAGTCGATTCCGACAATGCGTAGGATCTGGCGAATTTTTTTAGCTTATGGTATTCGGTCAAAACGATTGCTTCCTCTGTTTTCTTCCCTTTTTTTTGGTGTTTAGTGTTTAATTGGAATGGTTGACTTGGTGTTCTGATATTCATTAAGGACAACAATTCATTCTGATTGACTCCATATTATCTAGCAGTAAGTCAAAATTTTAAGATCTTGTGATACGCCCAACTCTTCGCCAATCCCCCACAGTGGGCAGGTGGCCC
Source organism: Rhipicephalus sanguineus (assembly GCF_013339695.2). Lineage (NCBI taxonomy): Eukaryota > Metazoa > Arthropoda > Arachnida > Ixodida > Ixodidae > Rhipicephalus > Rhipicephalus sanguineus. Next base: position 1,682,565 of record NC_051176.1, on the reverse strand, counting down.
CTAGGATCATTCTGATGACTACCATCATGAACTGGTGAAGCCAAGCCACAGCTACCGGTGGCGCAGCGGTTACGGTGCTCGGCTGCGAACTCGCAAGTCGTGTATTCGATCCCGGCCGCGGCGGCTGTATTTTTGATGGAGGCGGAATGCTAAATGCAGGTGTCAAAATTTCCGAAGCCCTCCACTACGGCGTACCTCGTAATCATGTCATCGTTTTGGCGCCTAAAACCTCACAAATTATAATTAGTACTCGCCCTCGACCCATCATATGTTAGTATAGTCATTCGTCCTTCATTGGTGCATTCGATGCCACGTTTGAGCATACTTTCGTGCTTGTCTCAGTAGTTGGGCAAACATGTATCACCAAGGGTAGCTTTTAGCGCAAAAAAAGGACAGGAACACAGAGGGAGGGAACAACACCAGCGCTAGTGTTGTTCCCTCCCTCTGTGTCCCTGTCCTTTTTTTGCGCTAAAAGCTACTCAAGATGAATTTCTACCAACTAGCTCGACTTTCGGTCTTACTTCAATGTATCACCAAATCGCACAAGTTCGCTAAAGAACCCCAGGTGGTCGAAATTTCCAGAGCCCTGCACTATGGCTTCTCTCATAATCATATCGTGGTTTTGGCACGGTAAACCCCACATAATAATAATATTAACTGGCACAACTTTTCACGTTGCTCAACAGGCACGTCTCAATTGGATTAAACAAAGATGCCATTGAAATAATCGTAGAGTATGAGAATAACTGCGTGCGTTCACTCGTTGTAAGTTCAAAATTCACTTTTGAACGTATAACGTTCACTCGTTATACGTTCAAAATTCAAATAACTGTGTCCTAAATAATTCCATCATTCTTGGCAGACTTAAACATTGAAGTCTTAAAACTACATTTTACTAAAACACGCTCACTGGTGTCCCGTGAATACGCAATAAAGTAGTAGTAGTAATAATAATAATAATAATAATAATAATAAGAAGAAGAAGAAGAAGAAGAAGAAGAAGAAGAAGAAGAATTGTTAGTGTTTCACGTCGCAAGAGCACGATATTGTCACGGGGTCGTGACTTTGATGAAGGCAGCAGTCGGCGTGTCCAAGATAAAACTCTTTATTTAGCCGAACTTGTCGCCGAGAAACGGAAAGTCAAACTACAGCACTAGACACTGTACACTGATAGCGGCGAGCACAGCGTCGCCCGTCGAAAAAGTGATAATCGCTGGGACGCGCCGTCTTTTATACATCATGCATGGAACTTTCCAGCCTTTTCACTGGTGGTTGCGCAAGCTCTGGAATAATCTTGACTATTCGCGTCATGTGCGCAATGTTAACAAAATCATCTACTACAATGTGGAATGTCCCCAGACATTCTGGCGCGGCTTGCGCAAGGCAACACGTGTAAGGGGGCGTTAACATAAAACATAGAAAGAAAGGAGCGCGTGTGGCAACATGATTATAAGAGATGCCTTAGCGGAGGGCTTCGAGAATTTCGACCACCTGCTCTAACGTGCACCTAAATCAAAGCACACGGGCCTCTAGTCTTTTGCCTCCATCGAAATACGACCGCCGCGGCCGGTATACGACCCCGCGGCCTTCGGGTTCAATATTTAATAACAGAAGCTAAGTCAGGTTCCATTATCAGAAAAAAATGCGATGTCTCCAACGTATTATAAGCTACTCTAGTCCGGTCTACGGGCTTGTATGTAAAAAGACAGAGCGTAAACTTAAAAATTATTTGCATCTCATTACAAAATACGATTACAAATGTGCAATGATATTACATGATTCACTTCGAGCGTTAAAGTTCACGCCACAGCGGTCCGCAAATACGTGTGCGCGCTGATTGGCTCTTGACCAAAATAGGAAAAGTGAGGGCACCATCTAGTATTTCCGTCGACGTGACGGTGCTCTACGGCACTCCTGCAATGCCTGGAATAAACGAACACATCTTATCACCGTCGGTTTGTGGTGAAGACTAGCATTTCAGTGATGTAGGCGGTAGCTTCTAGTATTCAATCCTCGGTGGATGTACAGCCGACCACATCTATAACTATCGTGCGCGAGTGCCGACTTTTTTGTGCGTCAGCACCGTACGACGGAGCCAAGTTGCAAACAGGGCCCGTATTCTCAAACGATCGCAAAAGGCGATAGTATCGCGTTTGGTGACGTAGAATCTGATGCGTTCAATAACTGAAGAAACACTTGCCTGTGACGTCATTGTTGCACTGGCCGTTGGTGTTACGAATGTCTCACAACACAGGAGTGAGTGTACCGTACGAGCGCAGAGCGACCCGAGGGCGGCGTTTTAGAGCGTATGGTGGGTGCTACGCAGTGGCCAGGCTTGGCTGCGGCTACTTAAAATATAGGACGTGTTGAAAGTGCTTTCAACGTTTTTTTGCGCGATTGTTTAATGCACAGCATAATATTTAAAGAATGCAACTTTGCGTGAAATGTATTTTCGTTAAGAGTTTAACACGGCGTACTCGGAGAGTTCAGCTGTAGTGTGCCGCCGCAGCGATATCGTCTCAACATCTCAGCATGTTGCCGGCTCGCGATAAGCCACGCGAGCAACGCACGGTTCATGTTCCTGGGACGTTCAAACCACGAAAAACAGGCGCTGGCAAAGAACGAGTACTGCTAACAGCCGAAGATAATGCTCGCTGAAAGCTTGAGCGCACAAAATGCTGCGTACATCCACCGAGGATTGAAGACTAGCCTACGACACTGAAATGCTAGACTCTACCACCAACCGACGGTGATAAGGTGTGTTCGTTTATTCCAGGCAATGCAGGAACGCCGTAGAGCACCGTCACGTCGACGGAAGTACTGGATGGCGCCCACATTTTTCCTGTTTTGGTCAATAGCCAATCAGCGCGCACCAAAGGCGATACATTTGCGATTGTCGCCTTTTGAGAATACGGCCCCAGGGCGAGAGTAAACGCATGTTCACGAAGCGAGCTCAGCTGGGCCCATCGTCTGCTTGGTTGTTCCTTCGTGAGGACGTCACGCTGCATTAACTCACTTCACACGAATAGGCAGCGCGTCTTGCTCGTATCTTATATTCCGAAGATCAGCAAGCGACCGAGAAAATGAAATCCGCAGACGTCATACGCCCGCGCGCATGAGATAAGCTGACAATTGTGGATCGTTCATTTGTTATCAGGGGACGCAAACGCTTTTTTTTTCCTTGTAAGAGGGGCGCTTACTCTCGCCCTGTTTGCAACTTGGCTCCGTCGTACGGCACTGACGCACAAAAATGTCGGCGCTCGCGCACGATAGTTAAAGATTTGGCCGGCCGTACGCAGCATTTTTTGCGCTGAAGCTTTCAGCAAGCATAACCTTGGGGTGTTATCAGTACTCGTGCTTTGCCAGCGCCTGTTTTTTCGTGGTTTGAACGTCCCAGGAACATAAACCGTGCGTAGCTTGCGTGGCTTATCGCGAGCCGGCAACATGCTGAGATGTTGAGACGATATCGCTGCGGCGGCACACTACAGCTGAACTCTCCGAGTATGCCGTGTTAAACTCGCAATGAAAATACATTTCACGCAAAGTTGCATTATTTAAGTATTAAGACCACCCTTACTGCGCATGCGCACACCCTCTCCACACACCTCCTCTCCACTCCCCCTCTCCATTCCCCCTGTTCTCTACCCCTCTTCCCTTTCCCCTCTCCACTCACACTCTCCCTTACCCTCTCCCATTTCCCTCTCCCATACCCCTCTCCCCTCCCCTTTCCACTGTTCCTCTGAAACGCGGGCTAGACATGCCGAAATTCTCTCCTGCGCAACGCCGCGATGAGCTCGAGCGCATGCGCGTCCCCTCCCCTTCTCTCTCCTCTCCTACGCTGCCCCCCTCTCGCCCGCCTGTCGACCGCGTTCCCTGCTCGGCCTGTGATAATTAACGGCCAGGCTAGATGGAAGATACGACGCGCGTAGTGTCCCTCTTCGCGTTCCACGACGCGAGGTCGGTAGCATGCCCAACGAACGCCAACGGAACGCAATCGTGCAAGTGCTCCGGCTTCGCATCGCCTCATGGTCCCCTTTAGCGGGAGATGGTGTAATTTTTTCCGAAGACTCCCGTAGAAGCCAGCTACGAAGATGTTGTGGAGACCCTGCGAAACCACTACACGCCCAAGCGTTCTGTGGTAGTGGACCGGTACAAGTTCTACCGGAGAGACCAACGCCCAGGTGAAGGCATCAGTGTCTTCGTCATGGAACTCAAGAAGATGGCAGCCACGTGCAACTTCGGCACATTTCTTGAAGAGGCAATTCGGGACCGCCACATTGTGGGATTACACAACGACGCCATCCGGTGCAAGCTCCTCGCGATGGTGCACAAGGACCTCACCTTCGAAAAGGCTTACAGTGCAGCGCTGGGAATGGAAGCAGCGCAAGGACAGAACAAGGAAATCCGTAGCAACGACGCGACCAACAGCGCCTGTGCCACTGAAGACGACGTCAACTGGCAAATGCAGTCTTCTGCACAAAGTAAAAAGAACTTTCCGCCTCAAAGGACCAATGTTGCCTGTACTAAATGTGGTAGCTCACATGTCGCGAAGAAGTGTGCGCATTTGTATAGCAAGTGCTTTAAATGCTCGAAAACGGGACACTTGGCAAAAATGTGCCGAACTAAAATTAGATCAGTGACAAATGTAGATGCTACCAGTGATGAAACTGTGTTGTTTAGAGTGGAAATGACGCCTAAGGCGGGGGCGTACAATGTAAGCGTACTGATTGACGGCAAACAGGTCGAGATGCAGGTCGACACGGGAGCTGCAGTCTCGATAATGAGCGAAAGTGAGTTCCTGAAATTGTTTCCGCACAAGCACTTTGGAAAGACTAACGTAAGGTTAACAGTCTACAATGGAAGTTCGATTCCAGTAACCGGGAGAGTTGAAGTCCGGGTAACCTATGAAGGGAAGGACCACACTTTGCCGTTGATAATTGCGCAAAACGTAAAGGGGAGTGTCATGCCAAATTTGATGGGCCGGGATTGATTGTCTCACGTTAGGTTGAACTGGCAACAGGTATTGTCGGCAAATACAGTGACAACTGAAAATTCTCTGAAACAAAAGTACATTGAAGTGTTTGAGAAAGGCTTCGGCGTGATAAAAGGTTTCAAAGGAAGCTTGGTGCTGAAGGACACTGCCCAGCCAATTTTTTTCAAAGCGAGGCCAGTGCCTTATGCACTTCATGACAGCGTGGAAACGGAGCTCAGAAATTTGGAACAGGCTGACATTATCTACCGACTCCAACACAGTGACTGGGCAACGCCCTTCGTAACGATGTTGAAAGGCGACAAAAGTGCGAGACTTTGCGGTGACTATCGTGTGACCGTAAACCCGCACCTTAAGATAGATCACTATCCGCTTCCCTTGCCTGAAGATATTTTTGCGACGGTAGCAGGAAGTACAGTTTTCACTGTTTTGGATTTATCAAAAGCACATCTGCAACTCGAGCTAGATAAAAGGTCGCAAGAAATTCTTAGTGAACACGGACCTCGGCTTGTTTCGATTCAGACGTCTTCCGTACGGCGTGGCAAGCGCCCGTGCGTTGTTTCAGTCGGTCATGGACCAAATCCTAAAAGGAATTCCGGGGACCGCGTGCTACCTGGACGACGTTCTGATTGCAGGCAAAACTCGACAAAAATGCGCAGAAAACACTGAGCGTGTTCTAGAGCAGCTTAAGAAGCATGGCATTCGCGCAAATGCCGAAAAATGTAAATTTTTTCAGAGCAGCGTTAAGTATCTCGGGCATGAGATCAGAGGTGCAGGACTGAAGCCGACAAAAGAAAAGGTTGAGGCCGTATTGAAAGCGCCCGAACCGAAGAACGTAGGTGAGCTACGCGCTTTCTTAGGACTTTTGAACTTTTACGCTAAGTTCTTGCCGTGTCTGGCCGAAACACTAGAGCCAATGCACAAACTGCTCAGGAAAGAAAATCAATGGAATTGGTCCCAGGAATGCAAAGAAAGTTTTCAATGTTGCAAAAAACTTCTCTGTAGTGACGCGGTTCTCGAGCTGTACAATGCAGCAAAACCGCTGAAGGTAACATGTGACGCGTCAGCGCATGGCGTAGCTGCCGTTATCTCTCATGTGGTCAATGGAGAGGACAGACCGGTGGCATACGCTTCTCGAACGCTAAATGCAGCTGAAAGGAACTACGCCCACAGTGAAAGAGAAGCGCTTCCAATCGTGTTCTGCATTCAGAAGTTTCATAAGTATCTGTATGGCAGACAGTTTACTATCGGGACGGATCATCAGCCGCTCACCTACATTTTCGACCCAAAGAAACATGCAAGTTCAGTTGCAGCAGCAAGGATCCACCGCTGGTCTAATCTGCTTGCCAGTTATCAGTATACGATTGAGTACCGGAGTACCGGCTCGATTGGAAATGCAGACGGGCTGTCTAGGTTACCGTTGCCGCGAGTGCCCACTGAGGAAGCCGTGAACTATTTTTCGCCCATTCCAGAGTTACCGCTGACGGCAAAAGAAGTAGCGAAAGAAACAGATAAAGACAGAGAACTGAGAATGGTGCGTGAAATGACATGGCACGGGTGGCCGAAAGCAGCCGACAAAACTCTAGAGCCACATTTTATCAGAAGGTAGGAACTTTTATTACATATGGACTGTCTTCTTTGGAATAACCGTGTAGTGATCCCCAGTTCATTGCGACAAAGCGTCTTAGACTTGTTGCATGAAGAGCATCCTGGAATTACCAAAATGAAGATGCTTGCTCGCGGAATTGTGTGGTGGCCTAACATTGACAAAGACCTTGAGGAGCGTGTAAAAAAATGCGAAATTTGTGACAGCGTCCGAGCTTCAGCTCCAGCCACACCATTGCAGCAATGGATGTGGTGTTCCAACAACTGGGAGCGCGTGCACATGGACTTCGCGGGAAAAGATGGCAAATCCTTTCTGGTCATGGTTGACTCGCATTCTAAGTGGGTGGAAGTCAAACTAATATCCAATACAACTGCGCAGAAAACAGTTGAAGTTGTCCGTTCTGTGTTCGCGTCTTATGGGCTGCCAGTTGAAGTGGTGACGGACAATGGTCCCCAGTTTGCAGGCTCCGTGTTTCAGGAACTCCTTCCAAAATGGAGTAAAGCACACTTTCACTCCACCTTACCACCCTCAGTGAAATGGAGCAGCCGAGCGGGCTGTACAGACAGTGAAAAAGGCTCTTTTGAAATCACTGCTTGTGGATCAAAAGACCGACTGCAGCAGAAGCTTGCAGCACAAAGTAGATAACATTCTTTTTTCTTACAGAACGACTCCTCATTCGTTCACTAATAAGACACCTAGCGAACCGTTCCTTGTGTTACGAGAGGCGTCGTTGGCCGACGCGGACTCAGGGGGTAGCGTGGAGCTGAGCGGCGGGAGTCGTACCGCAGGCCCAGGGATGTTCAGAACAGCAGGAAGCCGAGGCAGAGAGACCGGCGTTGAGGAAAACTTAACAGACGTTTATTTACATCATAGAGGACAGGATCGTCAGAACGACATCTAATCCGATCGATCCGTCCCGCGCAGACGCTCTGCTGCTCCTTAAATACGCTTCATTTCCAAGATAGGGAAACTCCTTAACTGCAAATGTCCAATCACAATCGTGCATGCCTTTGAAGCTCCATAACTAGCAAACGTCCAATCACGAACGTGCATGCCTTTGGAGGGTCCGTCTCTTCGACACATAGGTCACCGCCCCCAGGATAGCAATGCCAGGGACCACTGCACTCTCACTCTCCACGTCCGACCAGTTCGGAAGAAAGGGGGGGGGGGGCAATGCCACTTGGGGGAACTGCAAATCCTTTTACGAACAAAGGCACCAGCTTTCACCAAAAACAAACTCGTTGCAAATACGCGTTCCACGGAGGAGACCCGCGCGTAGCTGCCACCTTCCAGCGCCCAGTTCGGGGAAAAGACGGCAGGTGTAGGTGACAAATCCGTTCTCCGAAATGAGGAGGGGGTCCAAGAAGCGGGAAGACTCCTTTGGGGACAGTTGGCCAGGACCCTGGCATCTGCTTTGTAACAGCTCCCACGCAGAGGGCCCAGGTTCGAACCTCGTTCCATCCTGGAATTTTTTTCTCATTTCGTTTTCTTATTTCGACGAGCGATAGTGGTTACGGACACCGGAGGTGGCGGCGCGGCGCGGCGGACAACTACGGCGCAAAAAACGGCCGGTGAAATGATCTCATAACAGGTTTCGCTGTAATAATACATAAAATTTCGGTTACGTTTTCGTTCCGGGTCAAAAATATCGCTTTTTTTTTCGTTTTTCGTTTTTGGTTTTGTTCCGTTCCGACACACTGATTACAAGTAATCGATTACTTGTAACGCGTACGTGCAACTTGATTGCGTAACACCATATAGACTTCCATGCTCGCTTATTTCTGCTACGAAAAGTTTTCCGCCTATTTGTGAGAGTTTGTAGCTTTGCGCTGAATGAGCTAGAGGGCATCTAACAACAATTTTTTTCAAAGGCCGTTGTGTTGTGTACTTGATAAAATGGTGTTTGCGGCAAGCTAATGAACTGATGTAACTGAAAAATATTGACTTTTTTATCTATGTATTCTTCGAGGGCTTATGGCAGGAGCAAAAGAACAAAGTCCCGAAATTTGAACATTTTTTTCCAGGAACAGAACAAATTTAAAGGGCTCAAATAATAATATGTATTGGTGGCCTGTTCAGCATGCTACAAAAGAAGAAAAATAATTTAAGCGCTGAAGGTATAGCAGATCGTCTGGAAGAAAATGCGAATTTCACTTAAAAAAAAGCCCTGTATTCAAGTCAGAAACTCACTTTGGTGGTCAGACTAAACATAGGCATTATACCTATTAGAAAGCTCTACGTATTAGCTAAACATGTGCGAAATTACAAGCGGGTATTAATTTTTAAATCGAGAAATATTTTTTTTTGAAATTTTGTTTGTGCACCAGCTTTTCGCAACGGTGATCATCAGCCCAAGCCCACTGACCTGGGATGCAGACGGCAAACTTGGAACCGTCTTCAAGCTATCGAAAGAAAAACGGGGTGGTATCATCTGTGTTTTAGTGCCAACAGGGGCACGCTACAAGCTATGTGGCCAGGGGTGGATTTTTGCGCGTTGTCGCTTACCAAGTTCCTGTAAAGACGTCCCGTGTGTATGGGTAAACTATGCGATAGACAGGATGAAGAGAGAAACGAACGCTCCAAGCTACGGGTCAGTTGTCGCGGGCAGCATAAATTAGGAACCTACTACTGAGCCCCAAACGACGGTATGCTGGCTCCGCTGGCTAGGCTCTGCTGCTATTGCCACTAGCCACACATGTCGGACGGCCTCAACCGACCGCCTACAAGTCCTTGCCGTCTTCATTTAGTTTTAAAAAATAATTATAGCCAGCAAACAGTCAATTTATTCAGGAATTTATGTCCAACAAAAAAGATCGCGGAAGAGAACTATGTACGTTCGCAACATTTAATATCACAGCGTATTGCCGAACGTTTCTAACAAGTCGTGGTTAGAGGACTCGTGCCATTCGCTTGCAACAAGCACTTGTCGCAGCTGCCTCACGATGTCCGACGCATCCAATTCGGTGAGAGCCTTGATCGATTCGGGGAGTGCTTGCATCGCGGACGTTCTTATCCAAAGGCTTGATACGTGACGACGACTCGGCTTCGCAGAGATCACTCGGCGTTGTGCCCGGAGTTGCCTGAATCTTTCCGGTCGCATAGACGGGAACGTCGAACCGATGCTCGCCTGTCAGCTTCTTGCGCCGCCATGGTAAGAGCGAAAAGTTCTTCAAGGCTTGCCTTTATGTTGCGTGGTGAGGCTGCTGGACCACAGCTTGTCGAGTCAAGGAACGGCTTGGCCTTGAAGTTCTTCCTCTTGTCGTGCGTGGCAGCAGTGGCCGTTGCCATGTTCTGATGGCGGCGGGTGGCTCCGGGAGCACTGGTCCTGGCTGGCAGATTCCGATGGCAGACGTGGAACGATCTCGTCACGAGCCCAGCAAGCACGAGCGATTAAGTCAATGAACCGCGTGATGTTGAGCCACGAGCTTGCTTGCTCCTAAATCCCGTGGCGATTCCCACTATGATGAAATGGCAAGCAGCCGCTCTTTGAAAGGAGGGTGGGTAGAAATCTTTATGGAATTCACTGACATGATTTGCATTGCACTTAACGAACCCGCACTTTTTAACGGCGAAGCTGTTTAAAGGGGTCCTGCAGCATTTTTTGAGCATGGTCAGAAAACGCTGCCGATCGGTAGTCGAGGCTCTCGAGAACACGCCAGCCAAATATGATAGCGTGCACGCGGCATGGATTTTACAATTAATTCTGAAAGTCGACTAGAAATCGCTCCTTTCTCTCTACAAATGATGCTATACACCAAAATTCTTAGCATCGTTGCTGCGTATAGTTACTATGGCCACCGCGGGATGCCGCCACGTGCCACGCTCGCTCTCGATCACACTGAAAGTAAGGCGCACGGAAGAAAAAAAACAAAGTGCTGAATGTCATCACGCGCGCTACCCAACGGACGCGTCTTCTTACCCCTTGTCCGCCCCCCCCCCCCTCCCTGGGTATCTTTCAGCGCGCTCGCCAGTACGAGAGCAGAGAGAAAGCGCTTGGAGCGCGCGGCAAATCCCTGTAACTCCGCCCGTACGTGACAGATTATAAAAAAATTCGCGGTGTTTATCCTGAGGCGTCATGCGCTAATAGTGAGACTATTGTATTATAACTTAGAAAAGTGTTGCAGAGCCCTTTAAAGGAGCACTGACACAAAAATTCGAAGGCGAGATAATGAGTGAAATAGATGTATGTGGAGGCGTACACACGTCTACGAAATATCAAGGGCCAATATAGCCTAGAACATATTAAAGGGGTCATGAACCACTTTTCCAAGTAATGATCTAATGGCCTCAGTATCGGAGTGTGTACTGCCTCCCGAATCGATTGCCGCAAAAATTTCTCGAATCCGTCAAGAATCAGCGGAGTTACGGGGGTTTGGCGCACGCTCCCAGCGCTTTCTCTTTTTTCTCGTGCCGGCGAGCGCACTGGAAGCTAGACAGGGAGGGATAGCATGGGGGAAAGAAGTTACGCCAGCGCGCGTCATGAAACGCGATCGCTCTCCCGCTGTGATCGCTTGCGCGAGTGCGGCTACCGTGTACTGAGGAGTGCGGCGCCGGCAAGTGGTGGCACCCCGCGGCAAGAAGCGCATCTGATCCGAACGCCGCTCTCGATTTACGTCGGCTATCGGCCAATAAGCATGCTATGTCTCTTGCTACGTACAGCGGACAGACGCCCCGCCCACCGACGAGAGTGAGAACCGGCCTCTGTTTGAAAAGAGGGTGCCTGGGGAAACGGCAACTTCGCGCTCCGCTTGTGGCCATTAGGCGGCGCGCACGACTGTAATATTTGGCAGAGCAGTTCATAGCCGTGTCAGCTTTCCGCAGGATGTGTTTTTTCAATCAGCCCAAGGGGTGCTTCATGACCCTTTAAAATCAATTTTAAAGTGCATGCCACGCGACTGAGCGAGATGCGAGCGCTTCGCGACGCCGACATCAACGCGGCGGACGTAAAAAAACCTACGTCACGAGTTTGTGTTGGCTGGTGGCGGGTGTGCCCTTGCGCTTGTGCCGTGCTACCTGCCATTTCTTCATCCGTGCTGCGGCTTTGCGTGTGTTAGTTGTGTTCTCTTCCTCTGTTCGCTCGTCGTGCCCGTTGGCAGATGTTATGGTCCGCTCACGATAGCGGCAAGCATGCCGGTGCCGCAGAACGTCGGCGTCGCCGCACGCGCGAGAGCTGTCCAACTTGCACGGCAAGCTTCGCCGGCGAGGCATTCGCGCCTCCGAAAAACATGGGTAGCACTGCCAAAAGCGGTTGCCGTCCACTTCGACTCTAACGTGGCCGCCGCAGCCGCCGTGCGCTCTGTAACGTGTAAGTTCCGAGGCTGATGCTTCCATTTGCTTTAGATCATGTCCTAAAGCTCGTACCGCTCACGACAGCAATGTATTCGTCCGATCGGCGCCGTTTTGAGAGCCATAGTAAAATTTAAACGATGCTGTAAGCTTAGAAGGGATACTGAGTGGTTTTTTACAATTCGGTAAGACTTTGTTGTTAACAAGGACCAACATTATTGTCGACGATGGCGTAATTTTTTCGCTGTTCTGGCATCAGGACGCTTTAAAATACGCGAAGAAAAAGTCGTCTTGCTCCAGCCCACGCGAACGCGCCCGAAGTGCGGGCGTGACTGGAACTACGTCATCGTCGGTAGTTTTGGCCACGGTGGTAGAATAACAGGTGGCACGACGCGGCGCTCCGCCAATGCGCCGCGCGTGTAACGGAGGTGCTCGAGTTGCCGCCGCTTTTCCGCAAGGTGGCAGAAGGTATACTCTGGGCAAATATCTCCGCTCCGGCGCATTTGAAAGCATGTGACCAGTGTGCGTCGCGAGCATTTAAACTGCAATTTACATCTTTAACTTTAGAGAAAGAGATCCGCGGTGTATTTATTACACCAGAGAGGCCTAGAGCAACACTGAAGAGTTGCCGTCGCTTAGAACGGACGCGCCACTAATGAAAGCATGCAACGCAACCAGCGTTGCAGCCGCGTCTCTTCCTTTCTGCTTGGTCATCTTCGATAAATGCGGAGGCGTCCGTGGATGCAAGCGTCCGAAGAGCAAGAGCGTCCCTATGTGACGCAACCAGCGTCGCAAAGTCGCAATCAGCCTTCGAGTCATGATCACGGCCAGATCACTGTGGTCGTGATTAGGTAATCCCACGTCTTGAGATCCGCTCTGATGCGTCGCGTTTGTTGCGCTCTGTCAAACCAACGCGCGCGACCGCATCGGTGTTTCCGCTCACTTTGTAAGCTGGAACCATGGCTGAAACCACGATGGCTCGATCTGTGCCGCTGATGCGGCGGCCACCATCGGACGAAAATGCTTCGCTCGAAATTGCAAATCTAGCTACAAAACGTGCAAAGAAAAGCTGTGTCTTCTCTCCTCGCCGAAAGACGAAAGCGACTGCAGTTGTGCAGAAATGCAATTCCACGGAAAGACCGCCACCTACTGTTTCCGACATACATACGATAGCGTGAAAACCAAATGCTTTTTTTTTTTTTACTCTATACACTCGCCGGTAGAATTTTGCACGCTTTCAAAAAAAAAATACAGCGCGCGTCTCTTGCAATCGTCACCCCGTGACAGTCATATCGGAACTACCCGCGCCGATTAAAGATTTTAAGTTCATACAGCCTGGCGCTCTCACTCTTGCGGTCGAAGCTGGCAGACAGCCACTACAAGCTAGTAAAAGCACAAAAACAACCGTTGAAGCCACAAAATTAGCAAGAAAACCGGTTTTTACAGCCCAGCGAGAGCTTGCAATGCGCGGCTTTCGGCCCAAAAACTCGTCGCGAACCTAGCGGCGGCCGCGAGCAACTCGAGCAGTACGGCGACGCGCTCGCGGCGCTCGATGGGCCACCTGTTTATTTTGGCGGAGCCGTAGCCTCCGTGACTACTTCTGGCTGCGCGCTTTGGTGGAACTGATCGCGAAGGCCATGCTTTTACAGAGCTGATGGCGCCGATGACGCGGCATACCGAAGTTGACGTCACCGCCTTCGCTCAGCAGTTCAAAAAGCCCTGCGGCTGCAGCCGCTCTTTTTTTTGCCAAGAAATGCCATTTGCGTTCACTTCTGTGAACTCTTACATTGGTTTTCGTATTCAGCAAGGATCAAACTATAATTACACATTCCAAAGTCATCTTTTTCAAAAAGTGCTTCAGTGTCCCTTTAACAAGTCGAGATGGGCGCTTCCAAATGCTCGGAGGACATAGATTACGCGTTTGTTAGTTGTTTCTAATCCTTCATAGCTGGCGCCACTTGACCTGGTTCGGACTAGGATTTAGTGCAACAAAATGTTGATGGATGGTATTAATGATCACGAAGACCATGTGGTCTTTTACAGGCCAAAAATACCGAGGGTAAGCGAGTACAAGTACCCTCGGAGTATGGGTAAATGAGGGGGATAGATATATGGAGTTAAGCAGAAAAAGCATCGGTAGCAAAGGGAAAGAGGATGCTGCAATTATGAAGCACAGAGCTTTATGGGGATACAATAGGTACGAGTGCTTCGAGGGCTGTGGAAAGGGTGTGATGGTCCCGGGGCTACATTGGGAACTCAGTAGTGTGCATGAAGTCAGAGGTACAATAGGAATGGATGTAAATCAAGGGACGGTGGGCCGCCTCGCGTTGGGCGCTTACGGGACTTTCACCGGATTTCACCGTTGCCGCCTGGCGGCGCCACCGTAGCTGAAGTTGCGAATACGAAGTATCGAGCTTTTTCGCGTTAGGGACAGATTTTTCCCGGTGTGTTCGCAAAAGTATGCTTACGCATTATGCTGTGACGAAGCGCGTGCGATCAGCAAAAGGAAGCGATCCATAGCGATGTTTGCAGTCACCTGGTTGTTGCCGCTAAAGCTGAAAACGAGCAAGCCAGGAGAGTTCAAGGGCTAACTAAGTTATCGCCTGTGGCATTATTTTGCTAAGCACTTTAAAATCTACTGTCGGTGTAGTATTCCTCTAAGTTTGCAATCCTGTAATCGCTTCCGCTTCGAATAGAGTAAATAATTATCAAGGTCATGATCGAGGCTCGTAAACGAAAGAAAAATCGTTGGATAAGATCCCAAAACGCTGAATGCCAATCACACAAAGGAGAAACAAATATAAAGCCACAGCCATGGCGTGCGCAGGGTTCCCATTAGGGGGGGGGGCAAAGGTTCATCGCAGCGCCCCCCCCCACCCTACTTATTTAATGTATGGGGCAGATTTTAGCCCCCCCCCCCCTTATGTGACTAGAGGGGTCAATGTACGGAGCAGATTTCGCCCCCCCTCTTAGGTGATTAGGGGGGGCGGCCCCCCCTGTGCGCACGCTATGTTTTGGCGCACATGGCACATATATATTTCCCTCGTAACTCGCATGCTCACATTAGAACTAACGATGTCTCCAGTAAGTATGTCGCACTGTATGGCTCACCCATAGGCGTGCGCATAGGGGAGGGGGCAGGGGGGCGGCCCGCCCCCCCCAATCACCTAAGAGGGGGCGCAAAATCTGCCCCGTACATTGACCCCTCTAGTCACCTAAGAGGGGGGGGGGCGCAAAATCTGCCCCGTACATTGACTTAGTAGGGTGGGGGCGCTGCGATGAACCTTCGCCCCCCCTAATGGGGAACCTGCGCACGCCTATGCGCCAGAATGTGTTATAGAGATAAAAAAAAACGCATTCCTGTTCATTTCACATGGTGGTTCAATTAATTAACAAACCCCCTTAGTTCTTTTTGTTAACAAACCTTACAGCTAGGGCCAAATGGGGCAATAAGGAGTACATGCTTAGATGTTATACAAACAAAAAGGAAGTAAATTGCATAAAGTACACACGTCTGATAAAATCTATAAAAACCTTATTTCAGCAAAAAATTAAATAACTCCACTTTAGCTTCTGTCTTTAGACAGTCTATAGACTGGGATTTGACAATAGGAAATAACATCAATTTATTAACTTTTGTTTATAGACCATCTATATCCTGGGATTAGACAAAACACAAACTTCATCAATTTAACTTTTGTCTATAGATTGTATATAGACTAACAATAGAAAAAAAGAACCATACGCTTTTTAAAACTTTTGTTTTAGACAATCTATAGAACGCAGATAACACGCCATTTATAAACTTTCGTCTATAGATTGTCAAAATATTTTTTTTAGTCAAAATGCTAAATCTACTTAAAGATGAAAAGATGAACTCATCTACAAGAAGTCTACAGACACTCTATAGACTGTGTAAATCCATTTTTGTTAGGGTTATCACTACCCATATGCAGCAATAAAACGTTTTGTTGCGATAGCAACTCTATGGACACTTCCGGCGCGTTTCTTGCCGTTGCTGTCAGCTCCGCAGTGAGGTTCTGTATAAGTCCAATTTATAACATCGCCCCACGCGTCGTATGCTCTATGTGCGAGTGAGGGCTTGTGAGGGCAGCCGACGATCGAGGCTCAAGCCGAGAGGAAACGCGCCGGCCGTCTTCCGTCGTGCGAGAGGCCCATGGGGGAGGCGGCTGGGTGGTCCCAGAGGCGGGGCTTCGTGGCACCGGCAGAAACTCTAAACCCTATAAAGAACTCTGGATTAGGGCATTCGGTGCTTTTCTCTGTACAACGAGCCTGACGACTTGAAATTTTCACGAAATAATCATTAATTAATTATTAGTTTGTTAAATAAATACCTAATTAATAAAACATTTATTTTACCGAAGGTTCGAAGGCAGAGAAGGCATGAGAAGAAAAAGTTCGCCGTATTTCGAAGAATCTTATAGTTAAGCTGCATGCCACTATTAATTCTCGACAATTATTTCGTTCCAATAGAGACAATCTTAGAGTCGCTTATCTTTTATTGCCTTCATCGGGAAAACGAACCACATGACTCTTCGCGGTGGACCAGGAGACAAGCTACACTCAAGCATGGGACCGTTTACATCGCTCTCGCCGAATATGTTTGTCATTGCGTTCCGGATGTTCGCTTTGTGTTCTGTAGGAGCCGACGTCCGTGCGACTGTCGAAGGATGCATGCTCCGGTTTCATTGTAATTGTCCTCCATCTACGGACACCACGATTGTCGTGATACGAGCTGCCGCGTGAGCCCTGATAGTGTGATGTGATGATCGTCGAATAGAGAATGTCGCTAGGCCCAACGTTTGGGCAAGGAGATGCGGATCAATATGAACATGCTTTAGTCTTTCATAAACTTTCAGAAATTATGAATTCACTTGACAAGTTCTGAAGACACCGTCGCTGTAACATGGGAACATGCCCTTTAAATGTCGATGAGGCGAAATAAAAAGTTCGAGGAACAAAAAAAAAAAGATGTCGTGGAGGTGCTGGGTATCGATCCCAGTACCTCTCGCATGCTAAGCGAGCGCTCTACCATCTGAGCTACCCCCCGGACGTGGTAGCAGTAAGTCCATCGAAGTATACGAGCTGCCTGCCTTCTTGAGGCAGCTCTTTCCTTCGACCTATATTGGATCCGGTGCGCGCACACGCGATGTTTCGCAAACCGATCGCAGCAATCCGCCGATAAATTTCTTCATTGAACGAGTTCCGCCGTCGCGTGCAACATGCGTCCGTCTCGGATGACGCATAATGTGCGCTTGGTGAACGGTCATGAGCTGTTATGGTGAACGTCATGAGCTGCTCACGAAGATGTGAAAGGGCAGTACACCATGGGCACTGCCCATGGTGCACTGGAACTTGTCTTGAAACTCGCGCGTTCACGCTTACAGCATATATATGAGATACGTAGACGAGTACAGCCCACGTGATGATGAGGATAATGATGATGGTGACAATGATAATGATCAGCCATACGACGTCTAAAACAGTTGACACCTCTCATGCCGAGCGATTGGCCAAGTATCATGGTGTATGGAAGTACAACTATTAAAAAATCCGTAGTATGTTAATACAAATACGTGAATTACTCCGAATGTTCCAGTTTTTAA
>NC_051176.1:1219513-1311206 GCF_013339695.2 Rhipicephalus sanguineus | reverse complement strand
CCTGTAAACTTGTCAAAACAAAGCCAGGCTCGTGAATATGGGTGACAGACGTTTTAACGCAATAGCATTAGTGCCTGCACTTATAAAAAACCCACCTGTGTAAAAATTAGAAAGAAATTAGCACTTTTTTCGACCAACTTATTTCAGAAAAACTTTGTTAAATCGATTTTGGTTCCAAGTTAGTTTCGGTAATTTGGGTTGAGAACAACGTTGAACCTTACGAGTATCTGCCGGGGAATGCGAATTTTTTCCTTGGAATTGGAACTACGTAAAATGAGGTTTTGTTAGACAGAGTTTTAACTGTATTATTATATTGCAGAAAAGTCTAGCCTTGATGGAATCTAAAGTAGTTCTAACACACAGCATAGGTTATGGACAGGAGCCGAGGCTTCTCTAGTATTAACAAGGCTTGACATTATTACGGTGTACTAATCACATGCACCGCTGCTTGGTAGGGAAAACAGCAGCGTAAACGCAGGAGACAAAAGTGAAGTTGTAAGGAAATAAGTAGACAGAGGGAGAGAAAGCGAGACAAGACGAATTGACAGATGAGGAGTGAAATGAACGATAGGTCAAGGCATGAACAAACAGAATACGTGCAAATTTGCACGATGTATTATTGCTGAAATTTGAAGTTTGCCGCATCAATGCTAATCTACAGCAGAAAGCAGGTCGCACTGTGGACATTAGACTGCACTGGTCCCGAAATTCAAGGGTTTTCGAGGACATAATACAATTCCAGGACCTTCAAGAGCTTTGAAATGTACTTTTCAAATTCAAAGTTTTTCAAGGACCTGTATGAACCCTGTCAAAAATACAGTCTGTTCAGGTAAGGTTGGCTGGGCATGTCTGGTAAGCATGTCTTATTTTAATGAGAAAATTCTATTTTATGGGCCAAGTGTCGCGGACAACTGAATCTGTTAAGAAAAACGCGTCAATATAGAACTGCTCCGTGAGCCAGAATCACGCAGTGTGGGGAACAGCTGTTAAAAAAATAAAAACAGGCAACAGACATCAAAAGTTATCATTTTACTGAAAGAATATTTAGGATTGGTTCAGTACTGACGATGGACACTAATTGAACTCAGAGGTCGTGGTGTGCGGTAAGGTCAGATACTAATTTCTAAAACAAACAAATGAAAATTGAAGCTTGTTGACAAAGCACTGTACAAGAAGTTCAAAGTTGTGTCGTACCATAAGGTACAGCAGAATTTAAAACGGTACAACAGGACCTACCGCCGAGCTAGTTGGTTCATTACTTGAGAAAAATAAGTATGGCGCAAAAAAAGACAGGGACGAAGTGAAGACACGCACTGACAAACTCGGGTGCCAACTTCCAACTGTTCATTACCAGCAACCACGCTGATTCATACATGCTGCCAAACAAGGTAACCTCATTAGGGTGGCTTGTTGGGCAAGTTGGTACATAGTTCTTCGTAAGGAAATGCCAGCAGCACTAAAGAAAAGAGAAGAAACTGAGCCAGGAAAAAGAGACAGGAACAGGTAGGATGCTGGACTAACAACTGACTTTATTTCGATGAAGACGCGAACAACAAACCGAAATGAGCATGCGCAGCAACAACCGTGAATCAAAAACAGGCAACCTATCACCTATCACTGTCGAGAAATCGGACCTCCTTGTCATTCAAAAACACAGATGGCGCACTCACACACTTATCAGGACCAAGTTTGTGAATCTGAAACGCTTCAATAATTTCACGTTCTTTCTGTGTTTTAGCTCTCCCAGTCACCGAAACGTTGCTGAATAGAGGGGCGCAACCGCACACTTTGCAGTGAATCGGTAGATTTCCACCCGTGCCCGTAGGAAGTAAATTTGCGTGCTCACGCATTCTGTCATTCACACACCTACCCGATTGCCCAATATATTCTTTGCCACAGGTCAGGGGCAAGGTCAGTCCAGCATCCTACCTGTTCCTGTCTCTTTTTCCTGGCTCAGTTTCTTCTCTTTTCTTTAGTGCTGCTGGCATTTCCTTACGAAGGTAACCTCATTACGGATACAATAACATGAATGAACTATCAAATCATTATGAGCCAGTGATCGAACAGATTCGAATGACATGCCCCGGAAACAGCACTACATGAGCTGTAAAATCATGCCAGCACACTAGAACACGTGTCCATTACGGGGTCAGGGTAATAGGCAAAAGAGGCACACGTCTACAAACTATGTTTCAAGAACATCACTTCTTTGTCCCTTGAATCTAGTGATGATGGACTAATGCACTGACTGCCTGCCTTTTTATTAAGAACGCCTCAATTGTCTTCCTTTCAGTACGGCTGCTTGCTCTCTTTAGAAATGCGGTTTGGCTGAAGTATGGCCCACAACCACAGCGCTGGCAGTGGTTTGTCAAATGCATGCCCATGCTGTTGCTGACCGCCAAGCGATGCTCTCTCGCACGATCGTTGAAACACCGGCCCATTGTCTGATGTACCCTATCGCAACTATGGGGAATATTGTAGATCACATTGCTGACACATTAAGTGTGATAACGCGCTTCTTGGAGCATGCAGCCGGCTGCTTATTCGACATCAAAGGGCAAATCATGGCCAGTTTGCATGGAGCGGAAAACACAATGCGCGCACTGTATCTGGCTGCGCGTACCCCTTTTTTTTCGCTCCTGCATTTTATTACCACATTCCAGCTTTTGCAAGGGGCCTTCGCACACACCTCTGATAACGGAGGGAGAAAATCGAGCATCTTTCAGTCTGCTAACTTGATTATCAAATCCTGTAAAAAGATGGTGCTCACATGACTTCATTTCAGCTGAATTGAGGCATGTGATAGCTGTTCCTCTCTTGATTAGCTTAGAATGTGCGCTGTCAAACGGCAGAAGCTGCGGTAGGGTACATGTATTGGACAAACGGGCTGGTGTAACAGTGATCGTGCAAGAGAGGACCGCTTGGCGGTCAGCAGCAACATGAGCGGGCACATGGCAGGCCAGTGCAAGCGCTGTGGTTGTGCACAGCGCTTGCACTGGCCAAACCACACTTCAGTCAAACCACATTTCTAAGGAGAGCAAGTAGCCGCACTGAAAGGAAGACAATTTAGCGTTAGTAATAAAAAAAAGTCACAGTTTCGCCGCAAGCGCGAAGCAATGAATGCGATAGCAAGAAGAGCGGCCCGTTATGGACGCCCTGCTACGCTGCAAAAACATCTGCCCCCCGGCAGCAACTACCGCGCGAGCAGATAGCGGAAGGGCAAGGTTCTCCCTGCGCAAATATTAGAAGAAGCGAGCCAGCTAGCCGACGACTTTTAAATGCGCCTGTTGCGCTCCTCGCCCCATCTATCTGGTAATGAAGAAACGCTTATAAGCGCCTGCCGTCTCTGAGTCCCGCCAGCGGTAAAGGGTGTGTATATAACGCTCGCCGTTAGCTGCGTGAAGGATCTGCGCTTTGTGGCGCAGTGGTTAGCGCCACGCGCTGCGGAGAGAGAGGTTGCTGGTTCGATTCCGCGCTTCGGAAGCATTTTCTGCATTATTTTGCTTTGGGACATATATATATATATATATATATATATATATATATATATATATATATATATATACTTATACATATACGGTACACGCCGGCGGCGGAAAAACCAGCCGAGACTGTCCATATAGTTGCTATCGCAATAAAAGGCAGGCAGTCGGTGCGTTAGCGCACCATCACTAAATTTAAGGGACAAAGAAGTGTTCTTGACACAAGCTTGTAGATGTGTCGAGTTTAGGTTGTACGCTGCCTCTTTTGCCTATCACTCGAATTGATCCTGTAATGGGCACGTGTTCTACTGGCATAACTTTACAGCTCAGGTCAACGCAGTTTCCGGTGCATGTCTTTCGAACCTGTTAGATCACTGATGATTTGTTATTTTATCCAGGTTACTATATCTGCAATGAGGCTACCTTGTACGGCAGCATGAAAAATCGGCATGGTTTCTTTTATTAAACAGTTGGAACTTGGCGCTTGAGTTTGTCAGTGCGTGTGTTCACTTCGTCCCCGTCCTTTTTGCGCCATACCTATTTTTGTCAAAACGGTAGACTGGAGGTCAGTGTGGCACACTGTTTTCTCGACCCCTCTTAAATAATCTTGAGTACGTGTGCACCAATCACGGAGGCAAAATCTGAATGCCTGTGAACACACACTGGAGTTTTCTTTTCTTAAGAGTGGACATCATTATCAAATCACTCCATCACGCGGCATCTAATATATCAGGTGTAGACGCAGACCCATTAATTATAGGACCTGTGAACATGAGCTCGTTGTTAGGAAGGAGATGTCCACCCGTATGCCTACAAGCTGTAAGGGATGCTCATGTTAGCTGTCAGTTAGTTCCATTAGCTGGCCATCAACTTTTCCAGCCCTGTTCCAATGAACCTGATAAGTTTATAAGTGATACCAGTGCTGTGTTCAGAAAACTGGAACTTAAAATATTGCCGTAGACTGATTCCAATAAGGTTTCTACCAAAAGAACCAGCGAGCCGCTGTGTAAGCCTCTACAATGTCTCGTGCCTGCTCGTTCTCCTTGTGGCAGCACGGCGCATGCCTCTCATTCATGGGCATGAGACAGCGGCGCTGACCTGCGAGGTTTCGGAGAAGTGTGCTCAGGAAGAGAAACCTGTGCGGAACGTTCTAGCGGACTTTTTCATTTTCGGGCCTACTTTCCTGGGCACAAGTTTGCTCACAATAAACCAGTGGTTGTGCTTCTCTTCTTGCAATGCGTTACAATATTACGGAGGCTTCAGTGAATGCCCTTGGCAGTCTTTAATGTTCACTTGACAGTCACTGATACACATCTTGTGATGCACTTTGTATAAGATTGCCATCTGCAACAAGTGTCTTAAAGTTTAGTGTATCAAACAAGTATTGACAGGAGCATGACACCTTGATTAACTGCTCCACTCCATCAGACAGTAATGCTGTGTATTGATTCTCACACAATATTACACTATATTAGGTTCTTAAAATTCTTGGTTTTAGGTGCCGCAACGACATGAGGATGAGGTACGCTGTATTCACTGTAAAATTCACTGTAAAATTCACTGTAAAAAAACAGTGAATTTCTTGGTCCGATATTTACTTCAATCATAGAACTAAAATTTTATCTTATGAGTATTCTATTTCTTTTTTTTTTGTGTTGACGGGTGTTTAAGGAAAAATATCACAAACATGGTAAATGACAACAAAATTCCACTATTACAGGAATTTATTGCTGTAATAATAATTCTTGGGGTTTTACATTCCAAAACCACGATATAATGTACAGGAGGGCTCCGGAAATTTTGACCACCTGGTGTTTAACATGCACTTAAATCAAAATGCACGGAATTGTAGCATTTCGTCTCCATCGAAATTCGGCTGCCATGGCCGATTTATTGCTGTAGACAAGCTAAACTGAGGAAAATAAAACACAGTAAAAATTGATATTGCCACGTGCGTTTCTTATTATCACTTTTGCTGTATCCGGTTTTCCCCCACAAAGACTGTCCGCAAAGCTTATAGCAAACTGCACCTCATTGTTCGAGAAGCTTTGCGATTATTGTAGATCGTTTTGTTAAGATTGCGCGCAACACGCGAACATTCGAGCTTGTTCTGGAGCTTTCGCGACAACCAGCGATAACGCTGGAATATTCGACGGCACATGCATAAATGCCGACGCGCTTCAGTGCTGGTCAGATTATCGACGGCCGACGCTCTGTTCGCCGCTATCAGTGTACAGCGTGTATTGCTGTAGGTTGACTTTCCGTTTAACCGCCACAAGTTCGGCCAAATAAAAAGTGTCATCTCGACACGCCGACTGCTGTCTTCAACGACGTTTCATGTTGGACGCACCACCTGCTTCCTTCGTCAGCGTCAAGACCACGTCACAATATTCATATCTGCGCTGTATTTCAAATAGCTCTTGCAAGTTTCGCGCACACCGTTACATTTGTGATTTACTAAAAACACGCAAATTTGAGAACAGTTATTTCAAAAATCCATTTAATTTTTTTAAAAATCTCTCTGATCCAAGCTGAGGACCCTGTTTACCATTCTGCATAAAAAGAATGACGCATTATTTGAGTTACTAACAAGACATAATGCACCCAATGTGACCACATGGCCTAGCGGCCGCTCCATTAGTTATGTGCTGCAAATTGGACGCAAGTTGTTCAGCGTAACTGTATGTGACATAATCACAAGACAGCTATTCTAAGTTGCATAGTGCTGCAAGCTTTGTCTTGGGATCTGCCACTAGACAATCTTGAGTGGACGACCCGCAGCGACGGCAGCTGGCGGCTGCAGGCGAGCTCCACTTGTGCATGAAAACGACGCTCAGAGGGCGAATGACAGAAGAAGTGTATCCCTGCGAAAAGTATAACTGCGGGTCGCCAACAAGCTCAATATCACGCGACTTACGCAATATTACAAGGGGAAGCTAAAAAAAAGTACAGCCACTTCTTCATACTAACGGTGTACCTCTTCTCTCAGATGACACCTACGCAGCATCATACCAGCTCTCCAATGGCAACACCGCGAACCATGACGCAGTGGAGGCACATGCAGGTAAGAGGCAGGAAGTACAAATACTGGTGCCTTCAGTCGGCTATACTTGCTGTGCTTTTTTTTAAATGCGAAGCATTTCTTAGCGAACTTCTGCGACTTTGAGCGTATGTATCTAGCCGCCTACGACTTTGTGCTCTCCTGCTCGGTTCGTTAATCGAATGTACACCAAAATTGGTATGGCGTAACATGAGTGTATGACGAACATGAATGACGAGTCATAACATGAAAATCATGACATGCTTGTCATGAACGACATGATATAAATGCCACAGTCTTGGTGCTCTTACGGCCGTTTCGTTAACTTGATATATACCAAAATTGATACGGCGTGACAAGATTGTATGACGAACATAACTGACAGGTCCTAACGTGCAAATCATGAAACGCATGTCATGTACAGCATGATATACATGCCACACTCATGGTGCACTCGCGGCCGTTTCGCTAGCTTGATATATACCAACGTTGGTACTGCGCGACGTTACTTTGTAACGAACATAAGTAACATGAGTTAACATGAAAATCATGACACGCATGTCATGTACAGCATGACTTATGTGCCACGCTCATGATGCGCTGGCGGCCGTTTCGCTAGCTTGATATATACCAAACCTGGTATCTTGCGACATGACTGTATGACGAACATAAATAGCTCGAGTTAACATGAAAACCATTACACGCATGTCATGTACAGCATGACTTGCGTGCCGCGCTCATGGTGCGGTGGCGGCCGTTCGCTAGCTCGATGTACACCAACAGTGGTATCTTGCTACGTGACTGTGTGACGAACATAAATAACACTAGCTAATATGAAAATCATGACACGCATGCCATGTACAGCATGACTTACGTGCCACGATCATGGTGCGCTGGCGGCCGTTTGGCTAGCTTGATCTACCCCGAAATTGGTATGGCGCGACGTTACTGTGTAACGGACATAAATAACACAAGTTAACGTGAAAATCATGACACACATGTCATGTGCAGCATGACTTACGTGCCAAGCTCATGGTGCGCTTGTGGCCGTTTCGCTAGCGTGATCTATCCCGAAATTGGTATTGCGCGATGTGATTGTGTGACGAACATAAATACCACGAGTTAACATGAAAATCATGACACCCATGTCATGTACAGCATGACTTACGTGCCACGCTCATGGTGCGCTGGCGGCCGTTTCGCTAGCTTGGTCTACCCCGAAATTGGTATTGCGCGACGTTACTGTGTAACGAACATAAATAACATGAGTGGCACGCATTTTCCTCAATGACAGACAAGACGATGTATGCAGCTCTTTGCCGGCTGCTTTGCATTACATCGATTCCCACAATGCGTGGGATCTGGCGGCTTTTTAAATTTAGGCAACTAGTGCATCTCAAGCGGCTACCTTAATCGCTGGTGTGTTACCGAAGTCTCCTAGAATGCATTTGAGCGTAAGCTAACGATAATTCAGTTCAGCCATTTCTTCATGCTTACAGTGTACCTTTTCTCTCAGATGACACCTGTGCAACATCATACAAGCTCTCCTATGGGAACACCGCGAGCCATGACACAGCAGAGGCGCATGCAGATAAGAGGAACGAAGTACAAATGCTGGTGCGTTCAGTAGGCTATATTTGCTGTCCTTTTCTTTTTAATTTAGGCAATGATGTGATTGGGGGTCTGCCCATAGGACCGGAGAACAGCCTGGCCTCAGGGAGTAGAGCTCAGGAGCCGGAGCTGATAACAGGAACGTTTATTTACACGATGAGTTGGTAGCGTGTCGTAGCGTCGTCTAGCGACGCTGCGTCGCGTCGACGTAGCCCCGACGTGGCCTCTCGAAGCCTCGTGGTAGCTCGTGGACGCTTCCTTGGACCGTCTCGACGCTCGCGTTATAAAGCCTGGGCCTTCCCATGATTCCCTGTTGGAGAAAACAATGAAGTCCATGACAGTCCAATCAAAGCGTCGTCTTCATCTCCGCCCACTAAGCGAAAAGTAAGCACCGCCTCCTTCGAACTTCAGGAAAGAGAGAAGCGTCGCGTCTGCACGAAGGAAGGGTCCCGGGAGGCGAACAAATGACACAATACACACAAAAGAGGGATCCCGGTGGTGCACATTCCTAGAAACAGGCTGCGCTGTCAGGTGCAGTCATTCCTTGCCTCGATAGCGCCGTCGGCGCAGCTGACGGCCAACTCCTAGTCGAGTCACAAAGCCACAAAGGAACCATACACACAGTGAACGGATCACTGCAGCGCACATTCCTGAAAACTGGCCGTGATGTCTGGTGTGTTGACAGATGCAAGTCCCTCCTTGCCTCGATGCGTCGCCGGCGCAGGTGACGGCCAGTTGCCGGCCGGGTCACAAAGTTGCAGACACCGCATAGTGTGGGAAAGGTGCCCGATGAGGAATTTCCGGCGCTCGTCTAATTGTTCGCTGCATCTCGCAGAAGCCTGAACAAAGCAGTGCACAAGCGACTGCCTCCTCAGAGCAGCCTGGACTGCAAGTAGTTCGTCTTCAGGCCATAAACCGTCAAACTCAGCCAAGCGTGTCTAAGGCGATTGAAGAGGGAACTGCCAGCCTTGAAGGGTTCAGGACACAAGTGCAATGTTGTCGCCGCATCTGGTGCGTTTCGGGGAACGTTGAGGTCGAAGAAAGCAGGGCTGATGCCGCCATACCATTCCGACGATCCAGCGGCGCCAAGCCGTGAAGTCCGATCATAACAGCCCGTCCACCGCCCCAGGAGGTCTCGAAGGGGATGCAACACCAAAGCACCCCGGAGAGGCCGTAGACTTTCTGTCTTCGTTCTCACGTAGGCTGAGCCCCAGCTTTGGACCTGAGAAACGGCTTGCAAGCGACGGAAATGAACCAGCCAAACCCAAGCCACAACAGACAGAGCACCCAACTGACCTTGAGAAATGCCAGGCTACATTCTCTAATCAAAACTCCCTCGAAAATTACATTTACGCTCTCGGTCGTGAGAATCACGGATCAATTAACAAAAGCATAAGAAACAAAGACATGCTAAACATAACCAAAATCAATAGCCTAACGTTTTGTATCGTTTCCAGAGAAAGCCACATCATCTAAGGCACGCAGGTGCTACGGGCGATACAAAAACGAAAGAGTGATTAACACAATACACTAATTACATGTCATGAACTCAAAACAAATAACTGGTGTCTAAACCTTTAGTGTTAAACTGGAAAGGCACGGCTGGGTCAACAGTGTCTCTGCCACTTGCCCAACATCGTGGTCCAAACAACACACCCTCAGCTTTTGCGACCACAATTCTTACAAACAACAAAGGGACTCTCGCGATAACCTTTCCCTATTTGCTCCTACACAGAATGCATGCGGGAAGAACAATAAACAAAACCAATTTTCGCGTGGCTCTGCCAAAACTCGCACAATGCCTAGCCTGGCCTATCCTTCTGGCAAGCTTCCAGCTTAACGCCTATGGTTCTGCTATCCAACACGTGGGACACCCTGACTTAATGTGTCCTGGCGTCCACGCATGACAAGCAACGGAAACGCCACAAACTCTTTTTAAGTCAGCTGTCGTAACCCTATTCAGGGCACCCCTCTCTTAAACCCTCTACTCGCTCTGATGCGTGTCCCTAACCTTCCGATAGCTAACTGCGCAACGCATATCGGCTATCAAACAAAACCCTAGAGCCCTAACGAAAACAAAGTTCAATACTAGTTGAACTAAACCGTCAACAGTCGCGGACACCACAAGGAACTAATTCCTAACTAAATCAACATACAAAAAAATTATTTTCAACAAATCCTGAGCGGACATTCCATGAAAAGCTAACAGCTGTCCTGAACAACTTTTCAGGTGGACTCGCGGTCGTCGCGCCCGGAAGGCTTTTCTCGTCAAGTGGGGTGTACGATGCGCATGAAAGTTAATCACCCCCTCGTCGAACCTCACTACGTTCCTCGAAGCGGACTTGCCTTTGTCACCTCCTGCCACCTCGCGAAGGTCACCGACCTTGCAGTCTCCCACCTGATCGAACGTTCCGCGAAAAGCACAAAGGGGAGTTCCTTTGCCCTGCAACCCTTTCCGCGAACTACGCGCTTCTCTTTTCTTTCTCTTTCGACGGCTCGGACGCATGCGGTAGAGAGAGAGAACACAACTTTATTGTCGTCAGACTTTATGGAGGGAGGTGATCCGCCAGGCTGAACCTGGTGGCCACCTCCTCTGCTCTCTGTATGGCCTGTAGCTGAACTCCCAGGCTGGTAGACGCATGCGGTAGAAACCTGTCAATGATGACAATTGCACCTTTCCCACCTTTTTGTTCCGACGTATGAAACCCTTTCTCGAACGCGTCGCGATCTTCGCTGCATTTCTGTCTTGAGGACGCTTTCTCCTTTTTGCATGCTTCTTGGTGCAGACTTTGGAGACTTCCGTCCCCCTCCGATGGTCATCAGCATCAAAATGCTCATCAGCTGTCTCGCGCGCACAGTCTCGATGATTGCCTATCAATTCATCCTCCGACCGCTTCTTTTCCTTTCTTTCCGGCTGCTCGGACGCATGCGATACACACCTGTGAGAGATGACAACGGCACCTTTCTCGCGATTTCGCTCCGACGTTTGAAGCCTTTCCTAAACGCGTCGCGACCTTTGCCGCATTTTTGTCCTTCGAACGCTTTCTTCGTTTTGCACGCTTCTTGGTGCCGACTCTGGAGCCTTTCGTCCGTCTCTGACACACATCGACATTGTCACAACCCTCGCCAGCTGCCTCGAACGCACCGTGTTGATGATTGCCTAGCAATTCATCCTCTCGTTCAGTCGCTAGACTGGCGGACAGCTCAACGCTCTCTAGAACAATGCCGCTACTTACTCCTTCACAAGGCAGCTCGCATACCAATGAGCTGTTCGTAACTGCATTGTCTTCTCCACTCAGATCCTCAGTTAGCCCTAGGTCTCTCAGAGTGGGATCACTTTCATTTTCGGCCATCCGAACGGCAGCACTTTCGACTAGGAGCTCTCCTGTGCGCTCCGCTTCGCGATATACCCGAGAAGCCTCTAAACTCCCGACTCTCTCCTTATCTGGCGCACCTTCCCTGATATCGTCTATAGGGCTGTGAAGTTCACTTTTGGTGGAACACATCACCGCGGAACCCTTACACCCTGTCTTGGCCGCGAGCTCTTTTTCCTTCGAACGGGTTAGGGCCTCTGCTATGCCTTCACCTGCACTAGCCTTATCTTTGGCTTTAAACGGCGGTGCCGGCATATCGCACCGTTTGTGCGCTACATCTACCCATGTCTGGCCTCTTTGCTGCAAGCCGTCTGACCTTGAGGCTAAAGCTGAGCCTTTCCCACGTCTGAGGCAGTCAGCGTGCCGCTTAGGAATCTTTCCTCTTCCCCCATGCGTGCCCTCGTCCGATTCCCGAGCTTTGCGCGTATGCGCTGTCCGAATGCTTTTGGTGACGATTGCTACACAGCGCCTCTTTGACCTTGTCATACGCTTCAGCGTCCTTTCTGCTGAGTCTAGCCATTACATCGGCGGAAGAAGTGTTAGCAATTCTCGCGGCAAACTTTCGAGGGAGAATCCGGCATACTCGCATGTCCGCTCAAAATTAACAAGAAAAAGTGCGATGTCCGTGCCAACTTCGAACGGCTGCAAAAGGTCTACCATCTTTACCGACCCCCTCCTACGTTCTTCCGCAGCCTTTTTTTCGTTTTCCTCGGCCTGTCTTTCAATTTTTGAACTTCTTTCCAGCGCTCCTCGATTTCGTCTTCCTCTGCACCGCATTCCTGAATTGCCTTAATCAGCTGAGGCTTTCTATGACTTTTCCCTGCCTCAATTCCCAGAGCTTCACACAGTAACAAGAGGTCTGGTTTCTTTAGCCTGGTTACCAAATCCATGGTTTTCACGAGTGAGGACTTTCTTACAAGCATGACTGCCGGTTTAGAAAAACACAACAGCTAAAACCTGGCAAATCTCAATGAAAGTCAAGCACTCACCATCGCTGAAGCCCGAGTCAAGCATGGGACATCCCACCGCTGCCAACCAGTTGCTGTGATTGGGGGTGTGTTCATAGGACCGGGGAACAGCCTGGCCTCAGGGAGTAGAGCTCAGGAGCCGGAGCTGATAACAGGAACGTTTATTTATATGATGAGTTGGTAGCGTGTCGTAGCGTCGTCTAGCGACGCTACGTCGCGTCGACGTAGCCCCGACGTGGCCTGTCGAAGCCTCGTGGACGCTTCCTTGGAGCGTCTCGACGCTCGCGTTACAAAGCCTGGGCCTTCCAATGATTCCCTGTTGGAGAAAACAATGAAGTACATGACAGTCCAATCAAAGCGTCGTCTTCATCTCCGCCCACTAAACGAAACGCACCGCCTCCTTCGAACTTCAGTAAAGGGAGAAGCGGCGCGTCTGGACGAAGCAAGGGTCCCGGGAGGCGAACAAAAGACACAATACACACAAAAGAGGGATCCCGGTGGGGCACATTCCTGGAAACAGGCTGCGTTGTCAGGTGCAGTCATTCCTTGCCTCGATAGCGCCGTCGGCGCAGCGGACGGCCAACTCCTAGTCGAGTCACAAAGCCACAAAGGAACCATACACACAATGAACGGATCACTGCAGCGCACATTCCTGAAAACTGGCCGTGATGTCAGGTGTGTTGACAGATGCAAGTCCCTCCTTGCCTCGATGCGTCGCCGGCGCAGGTGACGGCCAGTTGCCGGCCGGGTCACAAAGTTGCAGACACCGCATAGTGTGGGAAAGGTGCCCGATGAGGAATTTCCGGCGCTCGTCTAATTGTTCGCTGCATCTCGTAGAAGCCTGAACAAAGCAGTGCACAAGCGACTGCCTCCTCAGAGCAGCCTGGACTGCAAGTAGTTAATCTTCAGGCCATAAACCGTCAAACTCAGCCAAGCGTGTCTCAGGCGATTGAAGAGGGAACTGCCAGCCTTGAAGGGTTCAGGACACAAGTGCAGTGTTGTCGCCGCATCAGGTGCGTTTCGGGGAACGTTGAGGTTGAAGAAAGCAGGGCTTATGCCGCCATACTATTCCGACGATCCAGCGGCGCCAAGCCGTGAAGTCCGCTGATAACAGCAACTAGTGCATCTCAAGCGGCTACCTTAATCGCTGGTCTGTCACTAAAATCTTCTAGAGAGCGTATGAGGGTAAGCTAAAGATAATAAAGTTCAGCCACTTCTTCATGCTAACAGTGTACCTTTTCTCTCAGGTGACACCTACGCAACATCATACAAGCTCGCCTATGGGAACACCGCGAGCCATGATGCAGCGGAGGCACATGCAGGTAAGAGGCAGGAAATACAAACACAGGTGCGTTCAGTCGGATATACTTGTTGTGCTTTTCATTTTAATTTAGCCAACTAGTGCATCTCAAGTGGCTACCTTAATCGCTGGTCTGTCACTAAAATCTTCTAGAGAGCGTATGAGGGTAAGCTAAAGATAATAAAGTTCATCAAATAAATTACTATCCTGTTTTGCGGCTGCTGGTTGC
Source organism: Rhipicephalus sanguineus (assembly GCF_013339695.2). NCBI lineage: Eukaryota > Metazoa > Arthropoda > Arachnida > Ixodida > Ixodidae > Rhipicephalus > Rhipicephalus sanguineus. The sequence goes on along the minus strand of NC_051176.1, from coordinate 1,297,202 downwards.
TGCAATACCGTCTATTTTATTCATCGCTATTTCAAGTTCATGTGGGTCCTAGTTCACAGCCGACGTTTGCCGAACAAGTCCGGCAAACGTTACTGTATTTTCTTTCTTTTCCTAGGCGTCGCATGCTACTACATGCTCGGTCTCGTAGACTGGTTCTCCTTCCACCAGCAATCTCGAAGTGGTGAAGCTTTGGTCTATGAATTTGTTGGTGACAGAAAGCGGCAAGTTCCCTGGAATGCAAACGGAACGATAATTAAGGAGCATTAAAAAAAGGCGTCGCATTTGCTCACGTTTTGTGTGAGCACCAAACGAAACGAATGCGCTGAATAAAGAAACAGAAGCAGCGGCATTTGCCCACTGAGAAGACCGATCAATACGCAGTGCGAGACAACTTGTCAAATGACATTGAAACGTATCCGAATTTAGACCGAAAAAAAAAAACACTGATTCGTCGGGACGGCAGATCACAAAGTTGCCATGCGCACCGAAGCCGCAGTTTTAAGGAAATTGTTTTTGAACTGCTCTGATAGCGTCCGCGCAACAGTAGTTGTTTGTTTACTCACAAATTCTCATATTTTGCGGCCTAAAGTTCACAGCGCGGTGTCAAAACGCGCTCGTAGCAAAAGCGAAACCATCAGTACGGACATACATGCAGACGCTCATACATGCAGAGGCACCGTCAGTCGTCGCGAACCCGTGCGATCACTGGCTTGAGGCTTCTTTCTGTTATGCTCCATTTGGTTATACAGGCAGTCTACTCTAACGAGATATTTCACACAGTTTGCACTCAGCGAGTGACTACTTTTCACGCAAGAAGCCGGTTCAGGGGTCTCCAACGCGGTGACAGCGTGAAGCGGGTGCTCGGTTTTCTGCACAGAGACAGCGACTGTAGACTATCTTGTGCTTTCAGTTCGTCAAAGATGATTATTTTGACAGTAAAGAACACAGTTCATTTCGAAAGTACTTACAGAAATGCTCTGGAGGGCTTCCGCGAGGTGTTTTTGTAGAGCGCCGACAGCAAAACCTATGGGGAGCGTGCAGGCGGTATCCTGCCTAGCACGCAATCGAGGCGCGTCCGATAGAGGGCGACTCCGTAACTCTTCGAGGCCAATATCGCTGGTGTGTCACCGAATTCTCCTACAACGCGTTTGAGGGTAAGCTAAAGATAATTAAGTAGAGCCAGCTACTTCTTCATGCTAACAGTGTACCTTTTCTCTCAGATGACATCTATGCAACACCATAAAAGAACACCGCGAGCCATGACGCAGCAGAGGCGCATGCAGGTAAGAGGAACGAAGTACAAATACTGGTGCATTCAGTCGGCTATACTTGCTGTACTTTTTTTTAATTTAGGCAACTAGTGCATCTCAAGCGGCCACCTATATCGCTGGTGTGTCACCGAATTCTGCTACAACGCGTTTGAGGGTAAGCTAATGATAATTAGGTAGAGCCAGCTACTTCTTCATGCTAACAGTGTACCTTTTCTCTCAGATGACACCTACGCAGCATCATACCCGCTCTCCAATGCACCGCGAGCCATGACGCAGCGGAGGCGCATGCAGGTAAGAGGCAGGAAATACAAACACAGGTGCGTTCAGTCGGATATACTTGTTGTGCTTTTCATTTTAATTTAGCCAACTAGTGCATCTCAAGTGGCTACCTTAATCGCTGGTGTGTCACCAAAATCTAGAATGCGTTTGAGGGTAAGCTAAAGAAAATTAAGTCCAGCCACTTCGCCATGCTGTATCTCCCAGTGTATCAACAGTGTATCTTTTCTCTCAGATGACATCTATGCAACACCATAAAAGCTCTCCTATGGGAACACCGCGAGCCATGACGCAGCGGAGGCGCATGCAGGTAAGAGGAACGAAGTACAAATACTGGTGCATTCAGTCGGCTATACTTGCTGTACTTTTTTTAATTTAGGCAACTAGTGCATCTCAAGTGGCTACCCTAATCGCTGTTGTGTCACCCAAATATCCTAGAATGCGTTTGAGGGTAAGCTAAATATAAATATGTACCAGCCACTTATTCATGCTAACAGTGTAGCTTTTCTCTCAGATGACACCTACGCAACATTATACAAGCACTCCTAGGCAACACCGCGATCCATGACGCAGCGGAGGCGCATGCAGGCAGGAAGTAAAAATACTGGTGCGTTAAGTCGGCTATACATGCTGTGCTTTTTTTTGAAATTTAGGCAACTAGTGCACACCAAGCGGCTACCTCGATGACTGGTGTGTCCCCGAAAATCTCCTAGAAAGCGCTTGAGGGGAAGCTGAATGCTAAATGTAATTGCCAGCCACTTCTTCATGCTAACAGTGTACCTTTTCTCTCAGATGACAACTACGCAGCATCATACCAGCTCTCCAATGGCAGACCGAGAGCCATGACGCGGCGGAGGCACATGCAGGTAAGAGGCAGGAAGTATAAAGAGTGGTGCCTTCAGTCCGCTATTAGATTGCGAAGCATCTGATAGCGGAGTTCAAACCGGTGGTGGTGTGGTGTGCGGCGTCACCAGCCTTACTGCGCATATCCTCTCCACACACCTCCTCTCCCCTTTCCCCTACCTTTCCCCTCTCTTATTTCCCTCTCCCATCCCTCTCTCCACTTTCGCTCTCTTCCTCTGAAACGCGGGCTAGACATGCCGAAATTCTCTCCTGCGCAACGCCGCGATGAGCGCCAGCGCATGCGCGTCCCCTCCCCCTCTCTCCTCTCCTACGCTGCCCCCTCTCGCGCGCCTGTCGACCGCGTTGCCCGCTCGCCCTGTGAGAATTAACGGCCAGGCTAGAGGGAAGACAAGTCGCGCGTAGCGTTCCTCCTCGCGTTCCACGACGCGAGGTCGGTAGCATGCCCAACGAACGCCAACGGAACGCGATCGTGCAAGTGCTCCGGCTTCGCATCGCCTCATGGTCCCCTTTAGGGGAAATGGTGTAATATTTTTCTTGCTGTGCTTTTTTTATGTTTAGGGAACTATACTCGGGGAAAACCTTCTGTGGCAATGCAGTCAAGGCTACAGAGCCGAACCACGCCGTTTCGCCATTGTCGCTGCGCAGCTGGAAGTAGTTCCACAAGAAAACGTTTCTTGTGTGTAACCTAATTATTTAAAAATGTGCAGTTATAATTTTTAGCTGTTAATTGATAATGCCAGAAATTTATTAGTGACATGTGAAATAGCGTTATATTTTAGCTTGCTTGGGTTTCTATTAGTTGCCGCGTTCCCCACTCGCGTCGCATTGGCTCTCTTCCTTCACCATCATCCTTCAGAAAAAGAAATGGCCTCCGCGTCGCCTGTGCCTTCTTCCTTCGGTTGCTCGCGAATTGGCTCTCCGCACAGGATATTCATGAAGTTTGAGTGCCAAAGGTTTCGAAACAAACCAAGCAAGTGACCTGAAACGTGTACGCCCAAGTGAGACTGGCGCAACCGGGATTCTCCGTCGCTTCCGTGTTTCCTTCGGTTAGCCAGCTTACCGGCCTCAGCGAGCGTACTGTCGCACGGCTCAAGGCGGATATGTTATAAAGGGTACCCTGAAGTCCCCGAAGTGTAAAAGGCTTCGTTTCGCCGCTGAATCACCAGCAAAAGTTACTGGAAAGACAAGAGTGCAGCGGTACGATAGTTTTACCCTGTCTGCTCTTCGCCAGAAAGTACATCTGTACTACATTCGCAACGAGGCGCCAACCGCACAAAAGATCCTCAGCCAGGTAATCGGCGACACCGCCATGGGGCTACCGAAGCAGGTGAGTGTCCGAACGATGCGCAGGCTTATGAATGACATTGGATTTGAATTTTGGAAGCGAAAACGTAAATGTGCACTGCTGGAAAGGGACGACATGATCGTGTGGCGGCGGAAATATCTTCGGACCATTCGACGAATGCGTATGGAGAAACGGTACGTACTGTTACTGCTTCGGTTTGTTGGACAGAGATATAAATGTCGACGATGTCAATTAAAACACAAATGCCGCATGTAAAAATTCAGAGTTGAAAGAGTAGGAACAGGAAATAACGGTGGAAGGTTTTCGTACCGCTAAAAATTTAATTTTTAATGCACCCGTCCTCAAACACGTTGCCGTTCATCTTGATTTGTATTTTTTTATGGCATGCTTCTGCATCTGTGGGTCTTATTTGTATTTTGCCTGTTATTCTGGTTAGGCAAGCGAAGGCAAAAGTACGTATCGACATGTTCTAATGAAATATGGATAGCTCTGAATGAAGGTATTTTGTTATTCATGTGAGTAGGTACCTTCTGCGAACATTTTTTTTATTTTTGTATTTTCCAGTACCACCCAAAAACTGCAAATATCTGCCTGCCCGGTAGAACGATATTAGATGCACATCATAAATTTCTTCTCAAGTGACCCCTCTCGTTAAAAACAGAAACATGGCACATTTTTTGCTTGCTTTCAGAGGGCTATATACTACTACCTTCAGGAGACTTGGGTGAATGCTGGGCACACCAAAGAAAAGGTGTGGGAGGACGCCGCTGTGTCGTCACGTGAGGACGCCTTCCGCGAGGGTCTCACAACTGGGCTTCGCACACCGAGCGGCAAAGGTGGCCGGCTCATTGTCCTCCATGCTGGAAGCGAAAACGGCTTCGTGGATGGGGCATCTCTCGTTTTCCGGGCGAAAAAGAGTGTTACCAGTGACTACCACAGTGAAATGGATGGCCCACGCTTTGAGAGATGGTTCAAAGAACAACTTTAACCAAACATTGAGCCATGGAGCGTAACTGTCATGGACAATGCTCCATACCATAGTGTTCAGCTCGAAAAGTTGCCCTCGACGTCGTCGCGCAAGGCCGAGATTCAGTCTTGGTTGACTAAAAAAACATCCCGTGGTGATTAGCCCGAGCTCATTCAGCTGGTTAACCAAAACAAGCACCGTTTTTCTGGATACCGGATTGATGCCCTGGCCAAGGTTGCTGGTCACGACATTGTTCGGCTTCCTCCTTACCATTGTGAGTTCAACCCTACTGAAATGGTATGGAGCCAGGTCAAGGGGTATAGTGCAGCCAACAACAGGTCGTTCACTCTTCCTGGAGTCGAAGACCTTCTGGACGAAGCCATTGCCCTTGTGACTCCAGAAAACTGGGCGCGCGACTGCGCTCATGGGGTGCATCTTGAAGAGGAGGCCTGGGAGCAGGATGGTGCAATCGAAAGCACGCTCGACAGCATCATAATTACTTTGGGATCTGACTCCAGCAGCTGCAGTGACAGCAGTGACAGTGAATTGAGTGGTATAGAGGAACTCTGGTGAACCCGGTGTGCGCTGACTCATGCGATGCTGATTGTTTGTGAGATGCTATGTATTCCTTTTTTATGCCCAACAGCTTGGAAGTATGCTCTGTCATTCTAAAAAACAGGGCGCGCAAACAAGGACACAGGAAGGAAGTCAAGACACACAAACGGCGACTAACAAGTGACGATGTGCACTCTCCGCTTACGTGATTCTGGTTGCATGCAGCACCAAGCAATCATTTAGCATGTTTGTTTTCAGCCTGTGAATTAGTCTTTTGATTGACAGTTGTGGGTGGCACTTGTACTTCACACATAAAACGGCAGCTGAGGAGTGCAAGCAGTGCTGAGTGATGCATCACATTTCTTGTTTCACCCGAAAGAAATGGTAGCAAAATTTTGATTACAACCCAAGAGACTGTAAACAGCCATTCCAAATAGCTGTTACGGGTGGATGAACTGACAAGACTGTATGAATTATAGCTCAAGTGCTGCGAGATGGAAGTGAATTCCAGAAATTCACTGTCTCATCATTTGTGACTGTTTCGCTCATTTGGTAAAAAAATACCACCATCAGTTACACTACGTACGTGAATAATAATTAGTATCTGCTTGCTCATGTTTTGTTTGTCTCTTCGACTGCACATGTTAATTGCTTAAGTAAATGGGCACGTCGAGCACAAATGCTTTTTCAAGTGCGTTTTTACAGGGCCAAATGACGAGGTCTTAAGGGAATATGCGCAGTAATGTGCGCGTCTTCATGAAGTTTTTACTGTACATTGTAGTCAGGTACTTCATATAAGTGCTCATGGAGTCATAAATATTTCGTTGAAAATACATGGCTGTCTGGCTTTGGTAGATTAAATTGGCTTAATTGAAAGAAGGGGACACAGTATTAAAGGTTTACTCCTGTGACTGGTGTGCATTACTACTTGAGCGACTTTTAGATTTTAGCCAGCTCATTATGCAGGAAATATATAACAAAACACCTTGTTTTAGCTGCTGCAATTTTTCACGTGGCACAATTTATTCCTCCCGACAAATACTCGCCGTGTCCCGATTTAAAACTGTCTGCAACAGGCCGTGGTAGCCTTGTGTGTTCAAAGGGTCCTCTTGCTGGTTCAGGAATAGTGTGTGTGAATACCGGCCACAACCACGAAAATCGAAATTGTAATGTGGAAGGAAGAGCGATGGTGTAATTACCAGGCTGAGTATGGTTCAGAATGTTCGCGTTGGGCAAAGCTAATGAAATGTGCTTTACGATGTCAGGAACCAATTATTGCTGGCGAATTGGTAGGTGACCATTGATTTTTGAACATTAGTACTAGCGCTAATTCTGTAGATGTTCAGAAAGCATGACATTTTACAGACGTGCAACAGCAATCGTATGTTTTACAAAATACGATTGCTATACTGAGGCGTACATACACGGCGCCATGCTGTATCGTATAAATGACCGCATGCCCGTACGGTTTTAACGAAGGAGACGGAAACGGGCAGCGGTTGGGATTGAGCACAGGATTCGTGGGTTCTGCAGCGGCGCGAGGTCGCCGCTATACTCGTTATTGATGTAGCACTCGTTATTAATGTAGGTCCATTATCGTCATTATGCACCATGATTTCTTTTGTAATCCTACCTATGCAATTGTATAAATATGTGAATATATAATGTTTGTAGACACTTTTCAAGCCACTCCTGTAAAAATCCCTGACGGGATTGACAGTATTGCTAAATAAACAAATAAAATAAATAAAAATACGTTTTGTGAGCCGCGGAGCGTGTGGGCAGTGGGCCACCGATGCCTTTTGATGCCGGCGTAACTCAACACGATCCAAACTGAATTTCACTTCGCGCCGCAGGATGTGCGAGCTGCTCTTCGGTGTACTGCGCCCGCGTTATGTAAGCACGCTACACGGGTCAGTTTTCAGCTCTAGATGAGTTTACATATCAGTGCATGCCCTTAAAACTGCAGCGCTGAAAATATTCACGTCGTTTCTGGACAACACAGAATGGCACAGGCAAATTAAGCGTAGGGAACGAAACGCCAATATGCCTGCACGCTCTGTACTCCTGGTTCAACGCAATCAACAAAGGAGCACATGCGAAGAAATGAATTGCAGGAAATACGCATCTGTCACGCCGAAACTGAAACAAGTTCATCGGGGACTACTTTGGGGCAGTAACACAGAGCAGTTAGCTCCGCCCCCGTAGCTTTCCCTTCATTGCCACAGAAAGTTGTCCCCGAGTATAGTGCATCTCAAGCGGCTAGCTTGATCCCTGGTGTGTCACCGAAATCTCCTAGAACGCGTTTGAGGTTAAGCTAAAGACAATTTAGTGCAGCCAGTTCTTCATGCAAACAGCGTACCTTTTCTCGCAGATGACGCCTACGCAACATCATACCAGCTCTCCTATGGCAACACCGAGAGCCATGACGCAGGGGAGGCACATAAAGAAAGAGGCAGGAAGTACAAATACTAATGCCTTCAGTCGGCTATTCTTGCTGTGCTTTTTTTAACACGAAAGTGTTTCATGCCGGGGTCCACCACGGCTCCACGAACGTATTTCCGTCACGGATATGACGATGTAAAATATAAAGACTAACAGATGGCAAAGAAAAAAAGCTAGAAGAAAAGCGTCCGCCACCGGGAGTCGAACCTACGACCCCTCGCTCTGCAGCGTGCGGCGCGAAACGACTCGGCCACAGACGGGCGCGTTCTTTACCATGCTAACGGCGAGCTTTTTATATTGCCATGTGCGTTTCTTATTATCACTTTCCCTGTATTCGGTTTCTGCCCACAAAGACTGTCAGCAACGCTCAGCGCAAACCGCGCCTCATTGCTCGAGAAGCTTCGCGATTATTGTAGATCGTTTTGTTAAGATTGCGCCTAAGACGCGAACACTCGAGCTTATTCTAGACCTTGTGCGACAACCAGCGATAACGCTGGAATATTCGACGGCACATGTATAAATGCCGATCCGCTTCACCGCTTGTCAATTGATCGACGGTCGACGCTCTGTTCGCCGCTATCAGTGCACACCGTGTGTACATTAACTTTCCGCTGCTCGGCCACAAGTTCGGCCAAATAAAGAGTTTCACCTTCGACACGTCGCTTGCGGTCTTCGTCGACGTCACGACCACGTGAAATCTGGTGGAGGTGCTGCTTCTCTCATGTACCGGACGCCCCCGTCAAGCCGTGAAATCAGCCCAAGTCGCGAGGAAGACATCGACTGCAACCCTGCGCAGCGAGCAAGCCGAAGACAACAAGGTCTACGGCCAGAGTACGGGCCTTTGCCTGAAAAGACTCGGCGAGCCAAGACCCCGACCTCGTCCGCAGCGACGATGACAGCCCATGTGCCGTCTGAGCTTATCCTGTTCCGGCAACCCAAGGAGCCGGCGACCTTCCGCGGTTCAACACTTGAAGACCCGGAAAGCTGGCTCGAAGCGTACGACCAAGTCGCCATTTTCAATGTGTGGTCCAGCGAAGACAAGCTCGACATGTGTACGTCGCCTTGCAAGACGCCGCTCGCACCTGGTTTGAGAACCAAGAGCGAACCCTGACAAGGTGGGACACATTTCGCACCAGGTTCCTCGCTACATTCACGAGCGTCATCCGAAAGGAGAGGGCCGAAGCGCTGCTTGAAACCCGTTCGCAGCTATCAAACCGTCCAAACGAAAACGTAGTGCTCTTCACAGAAGAGATGACCAGACTCTTCCGCCACGCCAACCCCGAAATGCCGGAAGACAAAAAGTTCGCTTCATCATGCGAGGAGAAAAGCAGGAGCTGTTCGCGGGTCTTATGCGGAACCCATCGAGTACTGTCCAGGAATTCATCTCCGAAGCGACGACGATTGAAAAGGCGCTGGAGATGCGCACCCGACAATTCAATCGCCGCTCGACGCCAGCGTATGCAGACGTTCAACCACTCTGCTCCGACGACCTGCGTGAAACGATTCGAGCGATCGTGCGGGAGGAACTGCGCAAGCTTTTACCCCCGCCACAGCCTCCAGTGGACTCGATCAACAAAATTGTTCGCGAAGAAGTTCAGCAAGTGTTAGGAATTCCCGAACCACCGCAGCCTCATACGGAGGCCACAACCTACGCTGCTGCAGTCCGCCGTCGCGTGCCCGCTCCACGACAACGTCAAGACAGCGCATCGCTACAGTTCGGCCGCCAGACGCCGCCGCCACCACCGACGCCCTACCGTCCTCCTGTCGCCCAGCGCTATGCGCCGCGCTACGCGCCAAGGAAGACCGATGTTTGGCGCGCCCCTCACAACCGCCCGCTCTGCTACCACTGCGGGGAGGCCGGCCACACGTACCGCCGCTGCCAGTACCGACAGATGGGGCTACGCGGATTCGCCGTTAACGCGACGCACCCGCAGCCAGGCGAACGGCCTAGCGATATCGACGACTACCTCACCGGAGCACAGTGGCAAGAACGACGACCTTCCCGCTCATCATCGCCCACCCAGTCACCGCCGTCGCCCGGCCAGTCACATGTCCCCGCGCCGCCGGCAGTACACTGGCCCAAACCGTGGCCGGTCGCCTAGCCCGTATCCGGGAAACTAAGTGCAGCAACCGATGGAGGTGCGGTTGCTGTACGACGAAATGCCGAAGATCCTCCGCTGCCGCCAACGACAACGCGACGAGACCTGCAGGACACGACGCGAAGCAGACGAAGCCCTGCCGACTAAACCTCGCGGACCGAACAAGACCCGACGACGCAACATCGAAGCAGCGGAACAAACCGACTCAGCCGTGACCCGACGCCGCGACCCAACCACAACGCAATACGACGAACTCGCGACCTAAACGTTCTCATCGACGGCCATAACGTCACCGCTCCCGTCGACACTGGGGCCGACTATTCCGTCGTCAGTGGGCCATTCGCCATCAAGCTGAAGAAAGTAAAGATCGCTTGGAGTGAATCCGAAATCCGGACAGCTGGAGGCCACCTGATAAGGCCGATTGGTGTCTGCACGGCGATAGCCACCATCAATAACCGGACTTATCCTGCGAGCTTTGTAATTCTACAAAACTGCTCCAGGGATGTGATACTTGGAATGGACTTCCTAAGTGACCACGGCGCCGTCATCGACCTGAGGTCTGAGTCGATAACACTAACCTCAGACAAGCGCTCCCGCCCCACGTGACGCCATAGAACCATGCATTGAATGTGATAGAACAGCAGGTGACCGTTCCGCCGCGCTCCAGCGTCATTATTTCCGTCGGCACTGAAAAACCTGGGAACCTTGAAGGCGTTATCGAGGGCGATCAGCACCTGCTCCTAAACCATCAAATTTCCGTCGCAAGAGTTATAGCCTAGCCGCGTCACGGTAAAGCAAAGGTAGTGCTGACAAACTTCAGCCACGAATGTAGGCACCTCAACATTGGTACGACGGTCGCCTACATCGACGAAGGTGTGGCGCCAGCAATGCTTTCGCCCTCTTCGATGCTGCCGAACCTGCTTCGACGAATCGAGGTCCCGAACGAGATTTTGACGTCAACCCGACCCTTCAGAAGGTCAAGCAAGACGAGCTCAAAACCCTGCTCCTGCAATAAAAGGACTGCTTCTCGTCGTCGTCAAGAATTCGACAGACTCCAGTCGCGAAACATCGCATCATAACAAAACAAAGTGCCCGACCAATCCGTCAGAGCCCGTACTGAGTTTCGACGCGAGAACGCGAGGCCGTGAAGAAACAGGTGGACGAAATGTTACGCAACGACATCATGCAGCCGTCCAAGAGCCCGTGGGCGTCACCTGTGGTGTTAGTGAGGATGAAGGATGGGACCCCACGTTTCTGCGTCGATTATCGTCCCCTGAACAAAGTCACGAAAAAGAACGTGTGCCCTCTCCCACGTATAGACGACGCCCTAGATCGACTCCACAACGCGAAGTACTTTTCTTCGATGGACTTCAAGACCGGATACTGGCAAATCGAAGTCGACGAGAGAGACCGAGAAAAGACTGCCTTCATAACACCGGACGGCCTGTTCGAGTTCAAGGTCATGCCCTTCGGTCTTTGCTCGGAACCTGCGCCTTTCCAACGAGTCATGGATACAGTATTAGTTCGCTTGAAGTGGCAAACTTGCATTGCTTACTTGGACGACGTCGTTGTGTATTCCTCAAACTTCGACACCTCCAATGCCTTGAATCCGTACTTCAAGCAATCAGGAACTCCGGGCTCACTCTGAAGCCAGAAAAGTGCCACTTCGCGCACGAGGAGCTCTTGTTTTTGGGTCACGTGATCAGCAAGACTGGAGTGCGCAAAGACCCGCAGAAAACAGCTGCCATCGCCGCTTTCCCGCCACCCACCGACAAGAAGGCCGTGCGCCGATTTCTCGGCTTGCGCGCCTAATACAGACGCTTTGTCAAAGGCTTTTCGCGGATCGCGGAGTCACAACGCAGCTCACGAAGACTGACGTCGAATTCAGGTGGCAAAGAGCGCAAGTCGAAGCATTATATGAACTGAAACGACGCCTACAGACGCCCTCCGATACTTGCGCATTTCGACGACTACGCCGATACGGAGATTCACACCGATGCAAGCAGCGTAGGACTCGGCGCCGTCCTTGTGCAGCGGACGGACGGATTGGAAAGGGTTATCAGTTATGCTAGCCGGTCGCTGTCTAAGGCAGAGGACAACTATTCCACAACAGAAAAGGAGTGCCTCGCCATCATCTGGGCTACGTCAAAGTTTCGCCCCTACCTCTACGGCAGGCCCTTCTAAGTTGTGAGCGGCCACCACGCCTTGTGTTGGCTAGCTAACTTGAAGGACCCTTCCGGTCGCCTCGCACGATGGAGCTTGAGGCTTCAAGAATTCGACATTAGCGTCGTGTACAAGTCCGGAAGGAAACACTCCTACGCCGACTCCTTGTCTCGTGCCACCATCGACCCACCAACGCCCGACGACCAGGAAGATGACAGCTTCTTGGGAGCCATAAGTGCTGACGACTTCACCGCACGACAGCGACCCGACCCGGAACTGAAGTGTATAGTGGAATACCTGGAGGGCAGGACCATCGTTGTCCCAAAAGTATTCAGGCGAGGATTGGCATCATTTTCCTTGAAAAACAACGTCCTCGTAAAGAATAACTTCTCTCCGGCCCCAGCCAGCTACCTTATCGTTGTACCTTCGAGACTGCGATCAGATATTCTGCATGCCCTGCACGACGACCCGATGGCTAGACACCGCGGACTTTCCCGCACACTCGCACGAGTACAGGAAAATTACTACTGGCAGCGCCTTGCCGCCGACGTCACTCGCTACGTAAGGACGTGCCGAGACTGTCAGCGACGGAAGACACCGCCCACAAGACCAGCAGGCTTCCTTCAGCCGATCAAGCCTCCTCTGCGACTATTCCATCAGATCGGGATGGACCTCCTGGGGCAGTTCCCAACGTCGATTTGCGGAAATAAATGGATTGTCGTGGCTACCGTCTGCATCACCAGCTACGCCGAGACAAAAGCCCTGCGCAAAGGCAGTGCCGTTGAGGTAGCCAAGTTCTTCGTTGAGAGCATCGTCCTTCGACACGGCGTCCCAGAGGTTCTCATCACCGACAGAGGTACGGCGTTTACGGCTGACCTAACTCAGGCGATCTTGGAATACAGTCACACAAGCCAACGCCGGACCACTGCGTACCACCCACAGACCAACGGCCTGACCGAGCGTCTAAATAAGACCATCGCCGACACGCTGGCCATGTACCTCGGCGTCGAACACAAGACGTGGGCATCCTTCCGTACGTGACCTTCACGTACAACACGGCCGTACAAGAAACGACGCAGATGAAGCCATACAAGTGGGTCTACGGACGGAGTCCGGCAACGACGCTCGACGCCATGTTTAAAGCCGACTTCCGTCGGCTTTAAAACGAGTCGCACCGCAAGATTCCTTCAGTGGGCTCTGCAGCAGCGGTTCGGAGACAATGCTTCAAAATCCGTTCTGCTTCTTGGTGCAGGTTAGTTCTTACCTGCCTACGAGGTGTTATCGTAGTGACAACCGTTTCTTGGTGCTGCTGCCTTGCCCAATGCGTATTGCTCGTGTATTCTCTGATGTGCTTCCTTTTATGCCAAGCTTGCAGTCGTGTGGCGATATCGAGGCAAACCCAGGCCCTACTGAGAAGGAACTTTTGATGAAATTGCTTGAAGGGCAGAGTAACATGATGACTACCATGAACAACCTAATATCGAATCAAAATGAAATGGAGTCACACATAGCCGATATGAAGGAAAGGCTGGGCAGTTTAGAGGCTAGCTCGTCTGTCTTAAAGTCCTTAGCACCGGAGCTTAAGAGCATGAAAGCGACTTTCACTGCCTTGGAAACACAAGTGTCATTTTTGCAAAATAAGTTAGATGACCTTGAAAACCGAGGTCGTCGGAATAACTTGATTATTTATGGAATACAAGAGGATGACACTGAAACATCTGAAAGCCTAACAAATATACTGCAAAAAGATTTATTCAAGGACAAGCTAGGACTCAGTGTTAATGGCGTCGAAAGGTGCCATACACTAGGAAAAAAGACTGGCAGGAGCCGCCCAGTAATAATAAAACTCGTAGATTATCGGGAGAAAGTCGCCATTCTTAAGGCTTGCCCAAAGCTGAAAGGTACGAAGCTTTCTGTAACGGAAGACTTCTCATTCAGAGTACGCCAAATTAGGAAGAAATTATGGCAAAGTGCGAAACAGGAGAAAGAAAACAATGCTAAGGTCAAGTTAATTTTTGATAAGCTGAGTATAGATGGTCTAATGTTTGGTTGGGACGAAGCCAAAGATAAGCGCTTCAATATTTCTAAAAGGAAATGATCAGCAGCAGGCCCCTCGCAATACTTAACATGAATTGCCGCAGCATTGTCAATAAAACTGCACAACTAGAGAGCATGCTTTTTTTACTTGACCCCGACATAGCCGTGCTAACCGAAACTTGGTTAAGCGATGATATATTTGACAGTGAATTTGTACAAGGAATTATAAGGTGTTGCGTAAGGATAGCGACAGAGGAGGCGCGGGCATTGCTGTACTGTATAAGCCATCAATAATACTACATTTAATGCCTGATGTTGCAGATGTAGAAAGCATCCTTTGTAAACTACAGTAAAACCTCGATGATACGAATCTCGCGGGGTTACCAAAAATATTCGTATGATCCGAAATTCGTATCACCAGAAAAAGTCACAGTTTCGCCGCAAGGGCGAAGCAATGAATGCGATAGCAAGAAACTAATGCTATACGAAGTGAGGCTCGCCAGTGGATACTCTCAGTTTGAACAGCGCTCCTGTTGCAAAGGCGGCCGAAGCAGCGAAGGAAACTAGCGTGCTTCAAGTGTCGAGCTGTGACACTTGATAGTTCGCGCTCATCTTCTGTTTGTTCGTTTAGCGGCGTCTCTTGCGCTCGAGTTACCTTCGTACGCTCCGTAACATGAGCGCGGACATCACGGTGAAAGATCGAAACATCCCTCTTCCCCTCACCACGAGAAAACCGCGCGAGCAGACAGCGGAAGGGCAAGGTTCTCCCTGCGCAAATAAAAGAAGCGAGCGAGCTCGCCGACGACTTTTAAATCCGCCCATCGCGCTCCTCGCGCCATCTCGCTGGTAATTAAGAAACGCTTATAAGCGCCGGCCGTCTCCGAGTCCGTCCAGCGGTAAAGGGTGTGTATATAACGCTCGCCGTTAACTACGTGGAGGATCTGCGTTTCGTGGCGTAGTGGTAAGCGCCACTCGCTGCGGAGCAAGAGGTCCCTGGTTCGATTCCGCGCTTCGGAAGCATTTTTCTGAATTATTTTTCTTTGGGTGTGGAACTTCTCCGGATCTTTAAATAAAGTTCTTCGTACCGTACCGTATGTTTCTTTGGGGCTTTTATATATATATATATATATATATATATATATATATATATATATACATACTTATACATATACGGTGCATGACGGCGACGGCGACGGCAAAATCCAGCCGAGACTGTCCATATAATTGCTATCGCAATAAAACATGAAAAATTAGTATGCGACAAAAGAAAGTTGGCATACGTTTTGATTCAGTGTTTCTCAGGGCCGCAGCAACGTCATAAACAGCTCCGAATGATTGCCAGTAGCCTTTAGACGTCGACGATCATACTTGTACTCGTAAATATACAGTGCATGCGCGCTTGTGTAATTAACGAGCCAGATGTGTTGTGCCCCGTGACCGCTAGTAGCCCCTTCCGAATCTTACTACGCTTTTCTGCATGACAACAAAGTACTGCTGCGAAAGTGACTTAAGAATCGCTTTGCACACGATAGATAGAGGCCAAGCTCATTCGCCAAGACCGCCCGCTTCATCTCTCGGGGTCTTCATCCACCTTTAATGGGACTTCATGACGGACCCGCAGCCTCAGTTTCAGTCTTGTTTCACAGAACGTCTGATTGCGGGGACATGGCTTGCATCGACGTGGCAGGCACGTGTTAACACAGTACAAAGACGCTGCTGCCTCGAGCACAGGAGCACGCGTCAACGCGTCGGCAAAAAAAAAAAAAAGAGAAAGAAACGCGACGTCAACGTCATCTGTAATCTAAACACGAAGGCGCCTAAACGCATCCAAGATTTGCGCGCACTATCTCGGAGACAACGACGCAAGAAACGCGACGTCAACGTCATCTGTAATCTAAACACGAAGGCGCCTAAAGGCATCCAAGAATTGCGCGCACTATCTCGGAGACAACGACGCAAGAAACGCGACGTCAACGTCATCTGTAATCTAAACACGAAGGCGCCTAAACGCATCCAAGATTTGCGCGCACTATCTCGGAGACAACGACGCAAGAAACGCGACGTCAACGTCATCTGTAATCTAAACACGAAGGCGCCTAAACGCATCCAAGATTTGCGCGCACTATCTCGGAGACAACGACGCAAGAAACGCGACGTCAACGTCATCTGTAATCTAAACACGAAGGCGCCTAAAGGCATCCAAGATTTGCGCGCACTATCTCGGAGACAACGACGCAAGAAACGCGACGTCAACGTCATCTGTAATCTAAACACGAAGGCGCCTAAAGGCATCCAAGAATTGCGCGCACTATCTCGGAGACAACGACGCAAGAAACGCGACGTCAACGTCATCTGTAATCTAAACACGAAGGCGCCTAAACGCATCCAAGATTTGCGCGCACTATCTCGGAGACAACGACGCAAGAAACGCGACGTCAACGTCATCTGTAATCTAAACACGAAGGCGCCTAAAGGCATCCAAGAATTGCGCGCACTATCTCGGAGACAACGACGCAAGAAACGCGACGTCAACGTCATCTGTAATCTAAACACGAAGGCGCCTGAACGCATCCAAGATTTGCGCGCACTATCTCGGAGACAACGACGCAAGAAACGCGACGTCAACGTCATCTGTAATCTAAACACGAAGGCGCCTAAAGGCATCCAAGAATTGCGCGCACTATGTCGGAGGGAACGACGCACCGTTGATGGTCACGCAGCGCGCATGCACGCGCCCGCGCCTGACTGCCGCGCCTTCCGCGACAGCGCGGGCAGCACCTGTTCCTGGCCCGTAGCCAGGAATTTTTTTCGGGGGGGGGGGGGGGGGGGGGCTTGCTGAAAGCCTTGACTATTTGAGATAAACGCCTATTTTCATTATTTATTTGTGGTAAAACACCATGTATCAAAAATGTCGAGCCCCCCCCCCCCCCCCCTGGCTACGGGCCTGACCTGTTCGTACCTGTGCGCTAGCCTACGTTCGTATCAAACGTCGGGGGGTGCAAATCGGTTCGCAACAACCGTACTCCAATACATTGCAGGCTAATGGGCCTTGGCCGGGACCACAGAAAAATTCGTATCACCCCGAAATTCGTACGAGTCGTGATCGTATCACCGGGGTTTTACTGTATACGTGAAGAACCTTAAATACGTTCTTGGAACCGTCTACAGGCCTCCGAATTCTACTGTTGATCACTTGGATCTCTTGTCAACCTATATGAATTCATACATAAAACAAGATGACAAATTGATTCTAACTGGAGATTTCAACGTGCCAAATATGAACTGGGGAACGTTTTCCTCGTATTCAGCTCAAAGTGCTGAAAACGTCATGGCTGATCTAGCTTTTAACTTTGACCTGCTACAAGTTGTTAAGGAAGTCACAAGAATTCAAAATCATTCACGATCCATTCTTGATCTATTCCTTGTTAGCGGTAGCATAAAACATTTCATGTTCTGTAACGGCAGGTATTTCAGACCATAAAGCGGTTGTTTTTACACTTAACAATGTCTTAACCAAGCAAGGTAATAAGGTTCAATCGTTTCCCAATTTCTCACGAGCCCAGGATCAATGCATAATAGATATGCTGGCTTTCAATTACGATCACTTTGCGAGCCTTACTTGTGTGGATGACCTCTGGCATTTTTCAGGGGTTTGGTTCTTGATTGTGTAGAGCGTTTCGTTCCTAAAATAGTGAAGAAGTCTGAGCGCCGCAATCCTGGATTACGCGGGAGACATTACAAATGAGACGGAAGCTTCAGGCGGTTGAAAAAGAAACGAGTGAAAAGGCATAATGATGAGCAGTTGCAAGAAGCAATTGATAAGCTGTCTGCAACAGTTAAAGAAATAATTCTCGAAGATAAACACCACAACACATTATTGCCAGAATTTTCATCTCCCGAAAGGTTCTGGAGGGTCGTGACACCGGCTTCTTCATCTTCTGACCCCTTTTTTGTAAGTGGTAAAAGTGTGCGGGATAAGAAAAGTGTGTGCTGCTTTTATGACCGTTTCAAGAGTGTATTTACAAGTGATGACGGTTGTCTACCATGCTTCTCTACAAAACTGCCTTGCCTTCCTGACCTTGTGATTTCGGAACATGGCATTCTAAATTTACTGTTAAAGCTTGATATAAAGAAATCCCCAGGACCTGATGGTATCCCAAACTGTTTTTAAAGCGTTACGCAGAATGGTGTGCGAAATACTTGCGTGATTCTATTTACGAGATCTGTTAACGAAGGAACATTACCGGAAGACTGGAAGGTTCCTAGGGTGAAGCCTCTGCATAAATCAGGGGACAAAGCGTGAATAAAAAATTACAGACCGATTTCATTAACTTCAACATCCTGTACGCTTTTGGAGCATATCATTCACAAACATATAATTAGTTTTCTCGATAAACATAAAGTGTTAACAGATATGCAGCATGGTTTTAGAAATGGCCGCTCGACAACCACGCAGCTCATTGAGATCGTACATGACTTCGCTAGCACTATAAATATAGGAAAACAAACAGATGCCATATTTATGGATTTTAGCAAAGCATTCGATAAGGTCTCTGATGTTAAACTTCTTCATAAGCTACGCGCTGTGTTAAAAAATGACAAAATGATAGGATGGATTACAGCCTACCATACCGGCCGCCGTCAGTTCGTTGATGTGGATGAAACAGTGTCAGATATAGTTCCTGTCAAGTCTGGCGTCCCACAGGGATCCGTTCTTGGACCCCTTTTCTTTTTGTTATACATCAACGATATCGTCGCTAACTTATCCGTAAAAGTCAGGCTTTACGCTGACGACTCCGTGCTATATAAGGAAATAACAACTCAGGAAGACCCGCTTCGCTTAAACAGGGATTTTAATAATGTAGCTGATTGGTGTCAGCAATGGCAAATGTGCATCAATTTTGCAAAGACGGTGTACATGCGGGTAACATTAAAAAAGAAGCCACTAATACATTGCTATGGCACGGAAGACATTCTCTTATCAGGAGTTACACAATACAAATACCTAGGCCTTCACATAGCAAGTGATCTCTCGTGGTCGAAACACCTTGACAAAGTGCTATCAAATTGCAGGCGTAAGTTATTCTTTTTAAGGCGTGCATTAAAATCGTCCACACCAGCAGTACGTTTGTTGGCATATAAAAACCTCGTCCGTCCTGTTTAAGAATACGCCGTCATTATATGAGACCCGTTCACTAAAACCGACATAGCAAAACTAGAAAGCTTACAGAAAAAAGCTGTTAGATTCATCTACAATACGTAAGGCCGCACTTCATCACTAACCTCGTATCTCAAAGTGGCCTACCTTCTATAAGTCATCGAAATCGTGTATGTCGCCTAAAATTCTTTTTTCAGTTAATAAAAGGTCAGTACAAGATTGACACGTCACATCTTGCATATACGACAGGTTACGCTACCAGGCACACACTCTCACTAGCCGTTACTCCATTCACTACACGTGTCAACTGTTTCAAGTACTCTTTCTTTCCTCGAACGATAGTCGATTGGAACAAACTGCCCGATAAAACTGTTACACAGGACTCACTATCGCAATTTGAGTCACACCTTCAGTAGCTAGCAGTTTTCCTTGTCTGGCTGTGATGTTTCATGTGCTTTCTTTTCTTTCTTTTTATTTCACTTGTGCTAACGGATTCTCTGTTCGATTTGAAAATTGTTAGAATAACGTCACTTGCCTTTTTATTTTGTTCTTGAAAGCGCATGTGTGAAGAAATTCATATGATCGTTTCCCATTGCTATTTTTCTGTTGTGTGCACCTATTATGTACCACGCTGCCAAGATCTTGAAAAAGATCGCAGTATCTATAAATAAATAAATAAATAAAAAATAAAATGTTACCAAACGTGACCGACGAGGAAAACATCGACGTGACCACCTACCTACAGTGCGCCGAAGAAGCACGACAGCTCACCCACCTACGGATCAAGAACCAGCAGACGACTGACAGCCGCCGCTACAACCTTCGACGACGCCACATGGAATACCGACCCGGTGACCATGTATGGGTATGGACGCTAATACGCCGACGGGGATTAGTGAGAAGCTTCTTCGACGATACTTCGGACCGTACAGGGTGCTTCGACGCCTCGGCGCACTCGACTACGAGGTTGTCCCTGACGGCATTACGAAATCTCAGCGGCGCCGTGCGCGACCTGAAGTCCTCCATGTCGTGCGCCTCAAGCCATATTACGCGCGTTAGTGAATCTGAGGACTGTACTTTTGCTTTATTATTGTACTTTCTTGTGCTTATTGTACTTTCTTGCGTTATTGTTGTTATTTATTGTCGCATGCATTGGCAACCCCACCCCCCCGCCCCGTGTTCTGTTTTAAGCATCGGGAGGATGTTTTTTCAGAGGGGGGCATTGCCATGTGCGTTTCTTATTATCAGTTTTGCTGTATTCGGTTTTCGCCCAAAAAGACTGTCAGCAACGCTCAGCCAAAACCGCGCCTCACTGTTCGAGAAGTTTCGCGAAAAGACTGTCAACGCTCAGCCAAAACCGCGCCTCACTGTTCGAGAAGTTTCGCGATTATTGTAGATCGTTTTGTTAAGATTGCGCGCAAGACGCGAACACTCGAGCTTATTCTAGAGCTTGCGCCACAACCAGCGATAACGCTGGAATATTCGACGGCACATGTATAAATGCCGACGCGCTTCACCGCTTGTCAGTTGATCGACGGCCGACGCTCTGTTCGCCGCTATCAGTGCATACCGTGTGCACATTAACTTTCCGTTTCTCGGCCACAAGTTCGGCCAAATAAAGTTTCATCTTGGACACGTCGCCTGCGGTCTTCGTCGACGTCACGACCACGAGACAATATACACCATTTGCCGGTGGCGGTACTCAGAGATCGGTGGTACATCAGCGTGTTTTCGTTATCACTAGCGAGATGGCGCGAAGGGCTCGAAGAGCGCGGTTTAAAGGTCCTCGCCCCACGCGGAGGAGCGCGCGCCTCTATAGGACGTGGTGGCTCGTGCGCGTTTGCGCGCACGAGCCACCGAAATTTTGCGTTGAGAGCAGGAAAGTCACTACGCTCACTGCAGGGGCCGCTTTTGCGAGAGGAGCGCGCTGCTCACTGAGAAATAACTTACAAATGTGACAGTTCCCGCTCATCCTGCGTATGTTCGTTCCGTGCGTCCTTTCTGCTTGAGGAGCGCGTTGAAAGTTTCGAGCTGCTAGCCGCTCTTCGCGTGACATTACAATTTGTTGCTGTTCATTCATTCGCGCTTGGGGCGAAAAATGCACAACTAACGCTCAACTACGTCTGTGAAGACACCTTTCACTTTCGTGTTATACCAATTCCTATGACAGAGGGATCAAGCCATGTATTTTTTTTAATTTAGGCAACTAGTGCATCTCAAGCGGCTGGCTCGATCGCTGGCGTGTCACCGAAATCTAGAAAGCGTTTGAGGGTAAGCTAAGATAATTAAGTACAGCCAGTTCTTCATGCTGTGTACCTTTTCTCTCAGATGACACATACGCAGCATCATACCAGCTCTCCTGTGGCAACACCGCGAGCCATGACGCAGCAGAGGCGCATGCAGGTAAGACGCAGGAAGTACAAATACTGGTGTCTTCAGTCGGCTATTCTAGCTTTGCTTCTTTTTTAATTTAGGCAACGAGTGGATCTAAAGCAGCTACCTCGATCGCTGGTGTGTCACCGAAATCTCCTAGAAAGCGTTTGAGGGTAAGCTAAAGATATTTAAGCACAGACAGTTCCTCATGCTAACAGTGTACCTTCTAAAAAAACTAAATTTCAGAATCGGCATTCATTTATTTTAGGAGAGAGTCGTAGGCGTGCGCACAGGGTGGGGGGTAGTGGCCTAAGAGGCGGAGGTGCAAAGTCTGCGCCATACTTCTGACTTAGCAGTGAGCGGGGTGCTGCGATGAACCACCTTGATGGGGAACCCCGCTGTGCACACCTACGAGATAGGTATCGATACCGGCCGCCAAATTCCCGTCAGAAATTACCCACATATGAGATATCGGAAAGCCCTTCTTTCACATCGCAACGTTACCTGACATTTTGTACAACCTAATACCCCCCGGCGCTCCCCCCGCTCCTACCTTTGTCGCTGTCCTGGCCCTTGCCGAAGTAAATTTTCGTGAATGCGGCCCGTCAGCTGTGAGTTTGAGATCCCTGATATACCGGAAAAACACGAAAGCTCAGAAGTTAACAATGTGGACACAGAACGCAGGCTGTGCATGTCCATCTCGCGTCACATGACGAGTGGCAGCCATGACGGCGCCACGGATTAAGAATGTGTCTTTATAGGGATTCTGTGTAACGAGACTCCGTGCAGACCTTCTGTTTAAGTGGAGGGCTTGAACTTTCGAGAACGTTTTCCCGCTTTGGAGCTCTGTGATCGCTCTTCTGATGACAAGTTATAGGTATAAATTTATTATATTTATTACTGCTATTAAGGAATAACATTTGGGATTTAAAATAATAATGAATGCAAATAAAGGACAGAATAGCGAAATGTACACTATATAGGCGCCTGGTCTATTTACATTTAGCTCGCCCGTTTCAGAAAAATCAAGTAGCCCTGTACGCAAGAAGCAAAAGAAGTTCAGTACTTGCCCCTCATCAAAGTTCTCCAAATAGCTTGGCCCACATAAAAAAAGCGTCTTTTCGAGATAAAATGTGGAACACATTGCCACGCCCACTTCTTGTTTTATTCTTATTCGGGTTTGACCAGCAAGGATGTTTATCAACGATCGACGCTGTCCGCAAAGCAGTGTTCGAGAAGCTTCTCAATTGTAGTAGATCGTTTTGTTAAGATTGCGCGCCGCCCGTGAATGTTCTAGCTTTGTCGAGAGATAATGCCGCCACCAGCGATATTGCTGGAAAGTTCGATAGCGCCTGTATAAAAGCCGACGCGCTTGACCGCTTGTCAGTTGATCGACGGTCGATGCTCTGTTCGCCGCTATCAGCGTATTGCTGTAGTTTGACTTTCAGTTTCCCGGCCACAAGTTCGGCCAAATAAAAAGTTTAATCTCGGATACTCTGTCTGCTGCCTTCGTCGACGTCACGACCACGTGACAAGATATGTATGCATAACAAAGTTATAGGAACACTAATGAGAAAAATTATTTTTCTACTCTCAGTAAACTACTCTTTTACAATTCAAAAATCACCATGCTCGCCGAGACAAGACGCTTGATAGGCGACAAATTGCGCAAAAAGAAAATGCGGGTGACGACGCCACCTAGAAATTCCTGCAGCAAACGCCGTGAAGTCATAGATTCTGACAGCGTCTACTGGGGCCAACGGAGTTCCACATCGGTAAAAATAAAGTACATTGACGTCTGAGGGGGCCACATACTAACATACCAAGTTTCAGGGCATTTCGTTGAGCCAATCTCCCCAAAATACGACAAATAGTTTGAAATCTGTGACGTCACGGACAGAGATTTTGGTGCGAAATTTAAGAAATTGAACTTTGATTTTCTTCTGTATTAGTCAACTTATGATGGTGAAATTACCGACATTCGAATTCCCAGAGTGCACTGCATCAATGTAAACCGATTCATTTTTTTCACTTCAGTGTTCCTTTAAGAACTGACCGATGTCCAAGCCCGACCCGGGCCCAACCCTAAACCCGGAGCTTCAGACACCAGCTCGGCCCGGGCCCGCCATGAAAACTACTTTACCCGGCCCGACCCCGGCCCGTAGGCCTGGGCCGGGTTTTCGAGTAGGCCCGAGCAGTGCTCTACTGCACGCTGCCGCGCGCGCGTTTTCGGCGGAACGCGTGCCGTCGGTGATTGCGTTTCCAAGTTGCAAAGAAAGCCACGCCATTCCACATGTCGGTACGCGCCGTTTTGATGCCGCGAAGTGCCGCATCAGCCTTGAGAAGATGATAAGCACTGAAATGAACCTGTGAAACGGCATATTCAAGGTAAATGCACAGGCAAAACAAGCTCCAAGCTGTACGCAGATTCAAAAAATTTATTTTGCGTGCCTTATTTTGGTCATTGTCGTACGGCAGATCGAGTGACCCTTGCGCATACAATAGAGTTCAGTCGACTTCTCATATGTCGCCCCACCCATTCAGTACATTCGGAAAGAGCACAATGGAACACCAGCTGACGTGAAAAACCGTTGTGGTACTGCGCATACCGCGAAATATTTAACACTGTGATCGCAATTGCATATGTGCACAGGTGCTCTCCGATAATCCTACTTGCGGCCTGCGAGCCCGTGAGGCATCCCCATGAGAACGGGTTCTGCATTGTAGATTCATCACATAAATTCACAAATGGCGATTGTAATGTTATCATTACTAACTCCATTAGTTTATTCTGATAAGCCTTGTAAAACCCTTGTATTATTTATTGTACGTAGTCCTGACAAAAGCAAACACCATTTCTAATCGTTTATATATGTCGTTCATCCACTATATTTTTGTGCTTCGCAAAAACGGGCGCTGAAGCTATTTAACTTTTCCTTTTTGTTACAAACGCGTAAAAAGGCCAACAGATATTCCAGCAGTCCGTTCCTTTCTTGCTAGGCATGACCACTTGTGTACAAATCCATTGTAATCGCTACAGAAAAATCTCGCCCGTGTTTGAGGCAATTAGCACAAAGTGTTATCATTCGCTCATGTGCTGCTAGCCGAGACAGTATACACATTGCGCAAATGTTACCAATCTGGCTTTTACGTTGCTCTGAAATGGCATAGGAAAGAAATAAACAGCAGTCGTGTTTTTTTTTTTCTTCGCACTGTTCCATTTTCGGAAACCGCACCACCAGGAAAACAGCCCACCTCAAACTTGGGGAGAACTTATGTGCAAAAACAGAATAGTGAATAAGATAGCAAACCAGAATGCCCCTTTCTTGTATCCCACTTGGGCATGGGGAACAACTTGATGAGGGCTAGCTGGTTCATAATTAGAGGAGATGATAAAACAGCGCGACGAGAACAAGGACAACAAAGGAACGAAGCGTTTGTCCTATCGTCTTCGTTCCCTTGTTGTCCTTGTTTTCGTCGTGGTGCATCATCCTCTGCCCTTGTGCAGTTCACCGCAAAAATCGTTTACCAAGAAACCCCGCTTAAAATCCCTTTTCCGGGGGACTCGCCCGTTTTCGGCTGGTTTTCACGCCAAACTCGGGTTGGCACGAATTAGCCCATGCTGGTTGTGTCCTCTAGAAACGCTTCTCTCACATGCACACACGTTTTGAAGCAGGGTAACTAATTCGACTTTTTTTTGCGTTTATTTTCATACCGAGGTCACAGAAGTTCTCGTCATAAATGTTCTGCGCGATCATGGTGCCATTTCCTTTCACTATTCAAAAAAAGCACGGCGCACTAATTTATTTTCAACCTTTCATTTTCTCGAGCATCTGGGTATTACCGTCGACCAAAAGAGTGCCGTTCTTGGCCAGTCTTGACAAACGTGCTCTACACCATCTCCACCGACCCCGCGAGACCACGACCTGCACTTCAATATAACGCTAGACCAAGCGCAACGCTCACTTGAGCACGCGCACTGCTGCTCAGCACAGCGCGGAAAGCGCGCGCACGAGCGCCTTGAAGAGCGCACGCGTAGCGCAAGAAAACGAGGCGGAGAGAGAAAAAGCACGCGTGCGCGTGCAGCGAGACAGAACGCACGCACCGGCGGCGGAGCGCCGTGCGCGACCGCATGACGAGATTTCCGAATAAGGGGGCGCTTCTCTGAAAGGCGCAGCAGCGGCCCCTGGCCCAGGTTTTCTCGTCTATTCGCCGCGAGATCGGGCTGTAGGTGGCAGCACCGTCGTGTGTAGTGTGGATAGGCGGTCGGCGGCGCGTATAAAAATGTACGCAGCGGCGCTTCGCCGTAGGCAGTTTGAGTCGATTGTCGGAGAATAAAGTGCGTTGACTGCAGCCTAATGGTGATATATACGTGATCCATTGCCACATTAATGCGCGAAGCCGGATTAACGTTCCTATTACGTGTGAGAGAAGTGCGATCTGCCAATCATGGGTTACTGACCTTCGGTCACACTGTGCTCGATGTTTTTTTCTTGCTTTATTTGTACGTGTTTAACTTGTGTACTGCGTATGCCACAATATAAATAGTGTTGCACGATAAGCAAACTAAGTATTTACTTCTTGCTCTAGCGGCTACAAAAAAAAAGCCAGTGTTCATGCGTAATCAGATGAACTTCGTGCTTTTCTGTCAGCATGAAAACGTGTACCGCTACATAAATGCGTGGCTTGAGGCCTTTATTACCACTAACCAGCCTTTACAGACGTTAGTCCACGCTTTGAGGTATCACAAGGATTTCGAATTCGCCAACACTTTACGAGAAGGTGTCGCTTAAATTCTACATTCACACCTCTGCATTTCGTACTTCTTTCGTTTAGGACGACGCCAAGTACACTCTGTGATGTGTTTGGACGACAAAGTGGCACCCATATCGAAACGATTTTGGCGAACGGACGGTACGATGCTTAGACCTAGCGCTATACCAACACGTGGATGCGCTCACTTATTAGAGTGCATACAAGTTTCGGAAGGAGAAATGCTTGTGTAAATAGGCACACGTACAAGCATTCGATACTGTGCCAGCACAACGGCACAAGCTGTCCTCCGAGGATGTGCATGACGTACGCACACATGCGAACATGGTGTGGCTAGCAGACGACCCAAAGAGCCATCCACACCACGGGGTTTCGCCCGCTCACCGCTAGGTGCCGACTCTGCTCGATCTCGCGACCAATAAGCAGATGCTGCGCTTCGCGTCTCTGCGCTGCATGCTTTCTAGTCTGAGCGCACTGCTCGAGCTACCCCGTTTAAAACAGCGTCAGGGTAAGGAGACGGCTGTGAATGTTACCGAAAGGTCGAAGTTTGGCAAGGAGAACTTGAATCGCACGCATCATTTAGAAGTGCTGTGATCTGAATTTTAGCAAATGAAACTGTTATACATATTTACCGGAAGTTCGAGTAGTAAAATTGCGGTGCGAAGCGAATAGTAAACACTATTCGAAAAATATTCGAAAGTTGGAATATTCGTACACCCCTAGACTGATAAAGAAATGTAGCAGGCCACAGAGGTGTCAAAAATTAAAATTATGGAGTGTTAAGTGCAAATGCTACAATACGACTGATGCACGTCACTTCAAGTGCACCCTAAAAATTAGATAGCACTGGTGTGGTTGGCGTGCAGTCATCTTTTAAAAGACTTTAGTAGTCGTTTATGAATGAGCATTTGAAGATGACAAGAAATGTACTTTAGGTCGCAAACACTGAAAAGCTGGAAGGCTGTTCTACACACATGCAGCATGTTAGCTAGGGCACAAAATGAGTGATGTGCTGTCACTGGGCTGCAACAATTTCTCATTTATGCAGTGCCAACACTGTGCTCTGCCTCTTCCACCTCAGAGAAAATGAAGTTGCAGCTTTCCTGTGCAGATATTGCCTCAGTGCACCATGAGCACATGCGATCTGTCTGTTAAGGCGAAAGCCTTAGATGCCTCATCAAACACGAAAATTGACCGGCAGTGTCAGAACGTGTGATACAAAAAATCATCACGTCATGATGTCACAGATCACCTAAATTTGTGACGTCATCACATGACATTGTCGCTTGATTCTAAAAAGACAGGGCGTGCAAACACGGACACAAGAAAGAAGTCAGGACACCACAAACGGCGTTTGTGGTGTTCTGACTTCTTTCTTGTGTCCGTGTTTGCACGCCCTGTCTTTTTAGAATGAATACTTACCAACTAGCTCAGCTCTCTGTTATTCTAAGCTTCAAATTGTCGCTTGGTCAAACATGGGCCGATCACGGAGGCAGCGCAAAACAAGGTGAGACGCAGAAAGCTTGCAATGCCTCCGATCCTGGGGGCAGTGCAAATTTACCGGTAAATATGAAGGTAAATATGAAGTACAACCAACTGGCCCAAGTTTCCGTTTTGTGGCAGTGCAAAACCACGCTAGGTGCAGAAAAAGAAGAAAATGGCTTTCGCCTTCAAGGCATAAGATCGTCTTAGGCGATTACGTAAGGGACCTGTGAGTTTATTGCTTTTTTTCCAATCGCACTCCTAGCGCTACTTGTCTCTCTCTCTCTCTATTTGTTAATTATAAGTGAACTGATGAAAACTAAAAAATGCTTACAATAGCCTCGTATTAGTGCTCAAGAGAACGTGGAGGAAAGACACTGACTGCAGAGTAACGAAAGAAAACATTTATTGTTGTGGGCGCCGTGAGCATAAGTGGTCGTTGTGGCCTCAAGCAGGAATACAGTAGCTGCTTGTCATGGCAGCTGCTGCACGGCATCAGCTGAATGACAACATGAGGTCTTCCTGCTGGGCGGACAGGGCCTGGGAAATCAGCTCGCTCACATCCATGTCGGGAAAATTCTGCACCACGAGCCGGATCACTCTTTTCATGCGCTGTCCTCAGGCACAACCATAACTAAAATGTGTTTCGCCATACACTTGGTGAATTTTTGGGAATCAGCACACTGAAATTTGTGCCATCCTAACAATTCATTCGGAGTGATTAAGTCTTGTGAATTCACCAGCAACAGTACAGAAACTGCAATGTTCCATGAACTAATTTCAGTTATCCTTTAAGACTTCATATGTATACCTATAATGCCCAGTTCTCTGAGTAATCCTGTTCAAAGTTAAAATATTTTAGTAAGACAAAAAGACAGTCACTACGAATAGTCAATGAAATCCTTCATTTGTGCCCGATATACTACTGCAATGATTGCATAAAAAACGCCACAGAAGACTGACTGCACTAATGCACAGAGAAACCAGAATTCGCAAAATAGGAAGGCGTATAACTGGGGTTCCACACCGTACTTCCTCATAACCTCATGACACGTATTCGTTAGGTGTTGACCTCATTAAAAATGTTTGTTGAACCTGCTTGCTATTAGGATTAGAGAAGCGACCTCAGGCCGCCAAAGCACAAAAGATAGATTTTAAACGGAACCTGCAAATCGCCTGCGTACCTGAAGCAGCTTGATGTTGGAGGGAAAGTCGCCCATCATGAGCTTGTCCCGCAACTTCCTGTTACAAGAAACAAATAGAAAAGTTAAAACAAAAGGCCACACAGTCATTTTTGGACTTCCAATGATCCGAGAGTCTTGTGGCCATTTGTCTCCTTTGAGTGTCAACTCAGTAGCTACTCTCTGAACCGCGTGCTAAAACCAGTTTGACAACTCCTACATAAGTGGAGCCCGTGCAAAGCGAATAATAAATGGTAATGTGCAAGCGAACTCAGTCGCTAGACATTGTGTATATATATATATATATATATATATATTATAAACTTGAGAAAAGTCACAGTTTCGGCGAAACAATGAATGCGATAGCAAGAAAAGCGGCCGGTGATGGACGCGCTGCTACGCTGCAAAAACATCTGCCCCCCCGGCAGCAACTACCGCGCGAGGAGACAGCGGAACGGCAAGGTTCTCCCTGCGCAAATATTAGAAGAAGCGAGCGAGCTGGCCGACGACCTTTAAATGCGCCCGTTGAGCTCCTCGCCCCATCTCTCTGGTAATATAGAAACGTCTATAAGCACCTACCGTCTCAGTGTCCTGCCAGTGGTAAAGGGTGTGTATATAATGCTCGCCATTAGCTACCTAAAGGATCTGCGCTTTGTGGCGTAGTGGTTAGCGCCACGCGCTTCGGAGAGAGAGGTCGCTGGTTGGATTTCGCGCTTCGGAAGCATTTTTCTCAATTATTTTTCTTAAGGACTTATATACATACTTATACATATACGGTGCATGACGGCGGCGGAAAAAAACCAGCGAGACTGTCCATATAATTGCTATCGCAATAAAAGAAAGCACATTACTCTAATTTGAAGAGTGCAAGTTAGACTTGGTACCCCTTCGTACTTCCACTTGGAAACAGCACAAATGGGTTGAGGCTACTGTGCTTTAAAAGTGAATTTTACACGTTCCCGTAACCACTTTTGTTGACAATCATAATGTGCACATAATTAGTAAAAAAGATTTTAAAGCAACTTGGAGCATAAATTACACAACTACGATATCCACGCATGTGCAGCTACAATAACAAACAACACAGTCATCAAGTGTGCTTGTGGCCTGAAATGTAATATCAGGTTTGACACGTAATCTTTAAAGGAGGCACTGACACATTTTTTAAGTTGTAGAAACTCTGCCAACACACTTCTCACACAAAGCAAGACCCCACTGAACGTGTATGAAGGTCAGACACACTCAAAATATGTTCATTTCAAAGTAATGCTATCTCAAACTGCCAGACCTGGCATCATATTGTGATGTCATAACATGGCGAAACATTCCATACATTGTGTAGCAGGGCACTAAAAATGATGATGCCGCTAAGCAATAAACAAGACTGTTGCATATGTTTTTCTGGACTGCACTTTTGCAGGCCATCTGCAGAATCAGAGGAACAGAGACAGCCACTATATCATGACATAATGTGTCCACTTCCTGGGCATTCGAAACTGGTGCTCATGAAAGCGTACTATAGTAACTTACCTAGGGTGCCCTGACGATTGCTAGTTTTAGAGCGATAGCTTTACTCTTGCTGGTACAAACCCAGAAGACGACTTTGTGCATACATTTGACCTTCAAGCTCAGCCCACATCAATTTCCTCCTTGCACATGCGTCGTCATAGCAATGGACATGAGCAGTTCTTTTCCATGCACCCCTCTCCATCGTTTGGTGAGAGCCATGAGCTGACAGGTGCCTCAAGGCCTCAACTCCTGTCACTTGACTCCCGTGTTGGCAAATACGAAGACCAATATGGTTGCTGCATGGGGGTGCCAACGCACGAGACACTACCGCGGCATACTACCGCCACAATAGTTTCTGCTATCGCTCACTGACTATCAAAATATGTATACATGAGATTAGGTCCAGGGATGCAAGAGCCGAAATAGGATTTGGAGCAATTTTTGGAGCAGCAAAATGTTGCTTTTGGAGCCCAAAAATCGAAATTTGGAGCAGGTTACGAAAAAAAAAACCTGAATTTTTTAGCCCGATATCCCAAATTTGGAGCAGCTATAACAAAAAAGGCTTATTTTTAGAAAAAAAAAAACAAAAATATGTAAAAACCATTCAACATCAGCTAATTTGTGCACAGTGCACGTCAACACTGCTATTTCAATAAAAGCAATCTGTTGAGCCACCCCACAGTGCGAACAAAAACTAAGTCCACATTAGCATTCGCAGGACCTGTCAAATAATTCCAGCGGCACTGGAAATGCTGTGGACCTGCGAACCTGGCAACCTGGAAATTTGGGAGATTCGTAAAGCAGAAGCAAGTGGGGCGGAGCGAAAAAAAAAACTGGCATACGCTTTTGTCTATTGTTTTCTCAGAGGCCGCAGAAACGCCATACACAGCAGCTCCAAATGATTGCCAATAATTTTTTAGACGTCAGCGATCATACTAGTACTCGTAATTACACGGGAACCTGCACGAATGCGTAATTAAGGAGCAAAATGTGCTGTGTCCTAGCACTAATAGCCCCTTCTAAATCTCAGTATGCTTTTCCGCAGGACACCAGTGTACTGCGGCAAAAGTGGCTTAAAAAAGCGTTCTGCACGCAATAAAATAAGCATCAGGAAATTTGAGAAGTACTGTCCTTTTCTATTGCGATAGCAACTATATGGACACTCTCGACGAGTTTTTGCCGTCATCTCCCGTATAAAGTCCAAATTGATAACATATCCCTGTGCATAGTATGTCCTACCGCGGGTGAAAGCGCGCGAATGCGGGTGACGAACGCCGCTGAAGCAGACATCAAACGAGCCAGCCCATTTCCGTTGCCCGGAAGGCGTATGCGATAATACCACTCCGCTCAGGAAGCCTGCCATCAAAGCATAGAGGAAACGCCCCGCCCGTCTTCAACGAGCATGAAAAGACGCGAGGGGGGGGGGGTGGCTGTCGCTAGAGTAGCAACTTTGAACTTTGATTCTTAGGCCGCGGTTGCGATGCTGGCGCGCGCGCTATCTCGGTAGCCATCAGCGGGCGGCTCGTATATCCTGCTACGTGCTGCGCTCTCAATGCGAAGATACTGTGCAGAAAGAGCATATTTCCCTGGAGCGGCCGTATTCTCTTACACCAACGTTTTGTAGTTACGCGAGATCGGATACAAAAAGAGTTTGCTGCCAGCCTCACTTCGTATAACATTACAATTTGTTGCTATCGCATTCATTGCTTCATCCTTGCGGTGAAGCTGACTTTTCTTTTCTTTCGCGAGGGGTTAGGGTCTGCGCGTCTGTATTGGATGACGATGCCCACACAGCAGATGACCAACGCGGCCTCCATTTCTTGCTCAAATTTGCGCACTGAGAAAAATTTTAAGCTGGTCGGGCATTTTGGCGCAGTGTGGCGCAATTTTAACCAATTTCACGGTTTTGGCTCAGCTTGGCGCAAAAATAAGAAATTGTATCAAATTGGCGCAAGTGGAGCAGCTGTTGCATCCCTGTTAGGTCTGTACTTCAACAGAGTAGAATACTTCTCCTAAATGTTCCATTTAACACTTTCGTGACCACGTCTATTTCCATCGTTAGCATAGTAAGATGACTTCAACTTAAAATGTTGATGCTATCTGAGCGCTTCTGGACAGCTAACGCAATCCAAAGGGTAAAAGAGCATGTTTTTTATCAGTTTCACTAATGAGTATCTTTTTTCCGCTGCGGGGAGATTTTTAAAGCTCGTTCGCAGTCGGGTAGGTGCGCGCTCGTTTCAGACATGGCGTCGACATCGCTCACGGGTGCTCCTCGAAAATGGCGAATTTCGACGGATTCCGATGACTCTGAACGGTAACCTCTGGATGAACAAATACGTACACATTAAAAGCCGCAAACACAAGCGCTGTGTGGATGATGGTAGCAGCATCATCATCATTTTTATGATGCTGCTACCATCATCATCAAAAAAAAGGATAACTTATTTTTAGGTCTGGCTGTCCCATGCCGCCAATTTCCCATAGGGTGGGTGCCCTCCCAAGCGACTATGAAGTTCGTTCTGCCGAGCACCAGGCCGGAAGTGCGCTTGTCCCTATTTTACCAGTAGGTACCGGGCGGCAGCAATTCTCTGCCTCCCACAGCAGCGGCGGATGCTCAACTATTTCACCAAGGCTGTGGTGGGTTAAGGTGCACCCAGGGGCCTTACAGAACCTTATGGGGCCACCTTTCGAGATGAGTACCCATTAACAACCGAGCGCCAGGTAGGTGTACTCTTCTACCCTTTTGGAAAAACCGGTGGGTTCCTGGTCGGCACTAGGAATGGAACCCGGCACCTTCCACATTGGAAGCGGACGCTCAACCATGGAGCCACCGCTGCGGTTATCCACACAGACGCAAACACAAGCGCTGGATGATGGTAGCAGCACAGACACGGAGGACGCCTTCGATTCGTCAGACTTCAGTACGGACGGCGAAAGTGTGTCAAATCGCCCCGGAACATCAGCAGCCATCCGCCGGGAAGTTTCGTCCTCTCCTCGGGCCGGTTTATCGCTGCCGTGCGTCGACGTAAACATAACCGGTGCGTACAGCTCTTATCTGAGGGGTGACAATTTCATTCGGGCGGGAGCATTTGGCGCCGGTTGCAGAAAGAGCGGAGTTCTCACAGCGAAAACGCCGCGGGGCGGACTTTGACCCAGCGCTCTGGAGTGCTGCGCGGTGGCTTTTTCATGCTGTCTTTCACCGCAGAAGCCGTCAGAGAGAAATGCAAACACACAGGTATGTGTGGATGCATATTTTCGAAAAGCCAACGTACAGTGACAGGGACGGATTCTGGAGGGAGGTTACTGAAGAGGAGATGCGGAAGTTCGTCGGACTTCCGGTGTACATGGTTCCAAGTCCCGCGCCTGCATTGCTGTTGGCGTCGACGACACATATTTCCAGGCATTCGTCCACCGTCAGTGATGCCGCAGCAAAAGTTCAAGGCGTTGCTTGCCTTCTTCAGTGTGTCGGTTCCGGAGAAGACGACCGTCACATCCCACGGGACGCTTCACCGCGTGTCTTCTCTATTGCAACACATGAACGATTCTTCTGCGCTCTTTTCTCAACCACGTCAGAACCTTTCCGTGGATGAAAGAATGGTGCAATCTGACGGTTGATATGGTATTCGGCAGTATACGAGGGACAAAGTGCTCAAATGAAGGTACAACTTATGGGATTCGGAACAGGCTACACTGTCCATTTCAACGAATACATGGGAAGGCGCCTCGGGGTCCCCAGCACCAACCGCAAAATTTGAAAAATACCAGAACTGCAAACTACGCTAGCAAAGTTGAGTAGAAACAAAAATGCTTTTTGCGAAACATGTGTAGCCAGCCTTTGTTTCACTGCGTCGAGAAACGGCTTCGCACGGTAGCATGATAGGCACTAGTGTCTATATTTTTGTATGTATGTAAAAAACCTTCGTACTTACAGAGCTTATATTTGCACTATTATTATATAAGCACTTTGCATTCAAAACGTATATATCGATTTTTTTAACGTTTACTCTGTGCAGGGTAGTATCGATGTTTTTACAATTTCTTTTCTTTTTAATGCACTTTTATTTGTTTGATAATCCTCTGATAATATTCGAAATAAAGCTGCTGTTAGAAATTAACATTGTTAGAAAGAACAATTCTTCCTCTATGATTTGATACCATACAGTTTAGCATCATCAATTTCTGTGGCAGGAAAAAAATATTTCCTGGACTACCCAAAAACAACCAATTTTTCCGTGGTCCCGAAAGTGTCAATGTCACATTATCAAGCAACCAGTTATCAGAGAAACCAAGTGAAGTTGGAAGCCGCATGAAGTTAAAATAAGGCACCTAAGGAAAGCTCCTTAAAGACTGCAGTGCAAAAGACTTGGGCTATTCAGGTTCAATAAATGCTCATTTATTTCTGGCGTGATTACGAGGCAAGCCGTAGTGGGGAGACTCCGGATTAACATGGGCCACCTGAGGTTCTTCAGCATGCATCTAAGTACACCGGTGTTCTTCACCTTTCAACCCCACCTATATGCGGCCAACGTGGCTCCCAATCCAACCTTGTCCGCTACATCATCACCCCAGGTGGCCTCAAAGGCAAAAAGAGTGGCCACTCACGAAAGCATGGCATAGCAGAGGTAGATGAGAAAAGTGAACCTCTGGGGATCGGCAAACAAGGAATCCCAGATCCGCAGCACATCTGCATAAAACAAACACATTCAGAGCTCCAATCTGCAATTCAATGTACACATTATTAACAGACATTTTTGTAGCGCTTAAGCACAATCACAAAGGAGAGACACACATGGCGACGGGACAGGAACTAACTCACAGCTTAATACAGACTAGGAAGGTGTGGCACATATATACTATTCCCAATGCGCATCATCAACATCGCACATGCCATAGGGGGCGTATCAAAGCGAAGATTTAAAGAAGCTGTGGTCCGCGTTATACAGTGAAACGGACGTTTGACTGACACAATCACAATTTTTCTCTTTTATGTGTATGTGAAATGCCTCGAGAAGTCCACGCGCCGTTTGATCTTTACTTCTGCCAAGGGCCCTCACATCATAGAACCTCGGCTCACAAGAGCAGGGTTTAAATGCGCCGAAAGGTGCACAGTAAAATTCTTTAAATGGTTCGCGTGTTCCCTCATGCGGTCATTTACGCATCTGCCCGTTTCCTACGTAGAACAAATGGGTAGATGCATAAATGACTGCATGAGGGAACACGTGAACAATTTAAAATATTTTACTGCGCACCTTTCGGCGCATTTCAAAACCTGCTCTTGTGAGCCGAGGTTCTATGATGTGAGGACCCTTGGCAGAAGTTAAGATCAAACGGCGCATGGACTTCTCGAGGCATTTCACATACACATAAAAGAGAAAAATTGTGATTGTGTCAGTCAAACGTCCGTTTCACTGTATAACGCGGACCACAGCTTCTTTAAATCTTCGCTTTGATACGCCCCCTATGGCATGTGCGATGTTGATGGTATATATGTGCCACACCTTCCTAGTCTGTATTAAGCTGTGAGACATGTGTTTCTTCCTTTTGTGATTGTGCTTAAGCGCTACAAAAATGTCTGTTAGCGAGTACCAACTCGCCCAGAAACATGTTCTTCTACACATTATTAATATTAACTTTGTCTTGTGGATGGAATACAAGGCATATAACAGCTGATAATACCACATAGTGTGATGAGTTCACCCACAAAGAAATTCATTGCAACGAAGGTGCCCTTAAAGGGGCACTGAGACAAAATTTCGCAGGGCGAGATAACCTGTGGGATTGATTCCCATGAACATGCGTATATCATCTGCAAAATATCAACAGCGAATATGGCTTGAAAAGTATTATATATGAATGTTGAATAGTGAAACACACAGCGCGAAACTACGACGGGGACACAGGAAGCAAACACACACAGCGTGTCCCCGTAGTAGTTTCGCGCTGTGTGTCTCACTATGCTACACGAACATGCCCAAATTCGCTCTATGAATGTTCAAGTTCGCATGTGCGATCCAGCCGTATACGCCGCACCTCGCAGCATTGACACTACTTCCCCGACGTCACCATGCTGCGGCCGGTACAACAAGTTATGATGACGTCATAGTCAGCATTTCTCTTTTGCTGCGTTTGCGCGAGCAGACTATTTTTCGGCGGCTGCTCGCAATTCTGTGGCTGCGGCGCACGCGTTGAATGTTGTTTGGCGACACTGCTTTCTCATTTCCTGTTCGAAAGGACTTCTTGATGCGGATCGTGCGGAAGTGCATCACAGTCCTGTGTGCTGACGTTATAAATAACGAGGACCCGTGGTCTTAGATGTTTTTACTGTTCAAGGGCTAGCTCCGAATCCTACTTCGTTCTCTTCCCTCTCGCGCCTCTCCCCGAGCCCATGCCCCACTTCTTTATTTTCAACATCCTCCGAGGGGACGGGACGAACGTGACGTAGGTTGTTTCGTTTCTGACAACATGCACAACCTATGTACAGGGCTTCAGAACGCGGTCCGGTTCAAGGCGAACGAAACAAGGTCTCTCCCATCCAAAGTCGGCAATGCATGGCAGTGTAAACGATGTCACTCGATGGCAGAAGCGTTCTCTCCTTGCACCACTGCCGCGCCTCTCATGTAAATCTGCGATGAACATCGGTCCGGGACGCAGCGTGTCGATCTGGCATGGAAATGGTGTGCGCGTTTCCATCTCCGACGTTTCCATCCCGGCAAGACACTGCTGTTGTGCTCCGCATTCGGGTTCTCCTGCAGACACTTTGCCACAGCGTATTGCCGTGGTGTTCTTCACGAAGTGCCTGTATGTCTGCAGCGCCTTTCGCGTCTGTGGCACGAACTATGCATCATCACGAACTTGGAGACGGATGTCGAGATGGACGCATCTCAGTACGTGGCTGTTCCTCTGCTCCCAGGGATTAAGCTCGTTGAGGTGCTCGTGTGCATGGATCGCGCTGTTTTGCTTCGGCGCCTCTTGCAGTGCACTGCACTTCACTTCCGGAGGCAGAAGCAGTGCTTTCTCTTCTTTGCCTACGTGATCAACTTGTTTGGTCACAACCTTTTCTAGTTCCACGAAGCTGAGCGGAACAAAATCCTGACGTCCAGGCTGCGCATCCAACGATGAGGACACCACAGGAAGCACAGCGGGACTGTTAGCTTCACCGACCAGCAGATGGGAGGAGTCGTCGTTGCGGGTGGGCAAGCTATCGGCAGGGATACGAGGCTCCGGAATCATGAAATGCTCTTGGTAACATCCAGCTTGTCTGCTCAGACAAGGCTCAAACATATCGAGTTCTTGTGTTTTCTTTGGCATCCGGTTCTCAATACCAATCGTGTCGAGGCGCCACATAGCCGATTCGTCGCACTCGACACCAGCTGACATGAGGAGGGCAGAAGTCGTTGTAGCCTCGTGAGGTGAACTTGTTCCCTGTACGGTCCACCCAAAAGACGTTTCGACCGCAGTGAGTTCCTCATTGAGGCGATCGATGCTTCCGGTGGCAACCTTCCAGCAAGCGTCTGAGCCAATCAAGATGCTGATGTCATCTGGGTGCCAAGTCTCTGGATCGAACAGATCCGCAGCATCGTGTTTCCTGGCGCACAACAGCTCGAGCACTTCAGTGTCCAGCAGTGGACTTGTCGCGGAGCATACCTCAGGTACCTCTAGTGCTTCCAACGTAACGGTGCTGTCGTTGAATCGTCCACGCAGCGTGACGGAAACGCGTTGACAGCGCAATTTATGCCGCAGCTTTGCATTTCCGAACGTCACCAATGATAGCTCTTCGATGCCAAGGGCTCTACACCGCAATCTCTTTGCAACATCGGTGCGGATAAACGAACGCTGGCTGCCGCTGTCCAGCATCACACGCACCAGGAGTCGTCGTGGTCCGCTCTCCGCCCAAACACGACCTGTCTGAAGCAGCACTGACTTGGCTCCCTTTTCACCAGTTGAGGCCGTGGTTACTGTCGGTGGAGTAGTGCCAGACCTAACCAGCTGCTCAGTCGTTCTTGGAGAAGCGGTCATTGCGACAGCGCGTGACAATTCGCAGAGGACCGTTAGGTGTCGGCGTCGGCACTTGTTACACGTGAGATTCCGGGAAACTCGGCAAAATTGCGCGACATGATTGCGCGTTCCGCACCTGTAGCAGCAACGAGAGTTGCGCAACCTGGCTTTTTTCTCTTCGACAGACATGTCAGCTGTGCATTCTGCGAGGCTGTGAGCTCTGCTGTTGCACAGTACGCAAGACAGAGTGCGCTGCTGTAGGGACTCCGTCGCAACCAGCGCAGATGCTGATGGAATGGCATGTGCAGATCTCGTCGGCGAATTCATGTCATCATGTACCATGGTCGAGTGGCAAGGATGCGACGACGGCGCTGCTTGCTTTCCTTCTTCGCGCACTTCGACCTGGATTTTCAAAAAAGACAAAATGTCGGTCGCCTTGTGGGTTCTTGCTTCAGGGGTTGTGTGCTCAGCTGATGCGTCACCATCCTGGGTGCTCTCCTCTTTCTTCTTTTGTCGGTACAATATAGCCAAGTCTTCTGGCAAGCACCTCATCAGGACGCGATTAAGCACCACAGTGTACTGATCAGGTGGCACACCCAGGCCTTCGAGCGCACTTACGCGGAAACGCACGGCGTCATGCAACATCCGAAGCTACTCCACTTCCTTGGAACTCCTTACCGGGGACAGTGCAAGAAGCTGGTCGATGTGCTCGTTCACTAGTTCTTGTCGGCCGAAGCGCTCTTTCAATGTCTTCACAGCAATGTCGTAGTTGTTGTCGGCCAGCCTGATGCCCTCGATCGCTCGCTTGGCTGCTCCCCTCAGGTATGTCAGTAAATACTTGAATTTCTCGATCGGTGGCAGGTCTATATTATTGTGAATGGTGGCGCTGTAGTGGTCCCAGAATTCTTGCCACTGACGTAAATCGCCGGCATACGTCGGGACTTGAAGCGTCGGAAGTGCGACAGACCGGTAACGTGGCGTACTGACTGGTCCTTGCGGCGCCTCAGCAGATGCGATGTTGCTCTGGGTGGCTGCTACCCGGTCGCCATTGGGTCGACTCCTAGACGGTTCGCTGAGATGAGTCGACTGTTCTCGCTGAGACAAGAAGAACTGCGCGTCAGCTATCGCGTACAGAATCTTATCGTGGTAGTCGGTTGCACCCTCGACTTCGGTTTCAATAGCTTCATCTTCCGTGAGGTCGAGAACGTCCTTGTCTAGCTGGCGGAGTTCAGTTTCCTTAGCCTTCAAAACGGCGACTTGCCTGTTGACCTCGCGCGCCTCGGTGTCGGGGTCCTGCAGTAGTCCTGTCAGGAGCGTAATATTTCGTGAGACGCTGGCCCTGACAGTCCCACGCACCTTCCGAAGACGCTCGGCCGAAGTCATGGCAGTCCCGGAATGACCACTCCCGGGTTTCACGGCCCCAAATATAAATAACGAGGACCCGTGGTCTTAGATGTTTTTACTGTTCAAGGGCTAGCTCCGAATCCTACTTCGTTCTCTTCCCTCTCGCGCCTCTCCCCGAGCCCATGACCCACTTCTTTATTTTCAACAGACGTCGTCAAGCATTGCACACGCAGGTGTTGATAGTTGTTCCTGCTGGCTTGTCATTTCTTGGAGCTCTCTGAAACCGAAACTGAGACTGGTCGGTAATGAGGAGCCTGTAATTAATTATCTGCCGCACGCTGCAGCAATGTGCCGTGTTATGACTACAGGCCCCCAGCAACACATTTCAGCAAAAAAACGCGAGGCCAACATTTTTGTGCCACTACCCCTTTAAAAAAAGACTTCATTGGAATAGATATGAGAGTGAGTGAGTGAGTGAGTGAGTGAATAACTTTATTCAGTTCCTGCAGGTTTCCGGGCTGCGTTCCCGCCTAGGAGCCGGCCGAGAGACCGTGTCTCTCAGCAGCTTCCTTGGCCTGCTGGATCGCCCAGAGTTGATGGTCTAGTCCTGAGCTGAGCAACGCGGCCCGCCAACGCATCCGAAGGTCCTCATTGGAGGCCGCGTCCCTAGTTTTCCGAATTAGTGCTGGACACTCCCAGAGAATATGCGTTAGTGTGAGATGCTGAAAAATATTTAGGAAGTTTATGTGTCAATTCAATCAGCATTAATTACATTTTTGGCATTTTTAAACAAGGCTATGATAAGATGATTGAGACATGCCATCGTGGGGTTCATTTTTACCACACGAGGGCTCAGTGCATGGATCACATATTCTACCAGAGCACATTAAATTAGGGCAGTTTTATCTCCATTTACGCAGAATTTGACCATCTAGAACATTGCAGCATTTTTTTATGCATGTGTGCCTGCACACACACACACACTTTGGTACCGCACAGCAGCGGGAACTATGCTTCGAAGAAATGACACGTATTGTCGTTCATTCTACAGGGTGTTTTTTTAGACTATACAAATGTTTTTAACTAAGAATGCTATGACAGTCAGGCACCTGATGTCTTTGCACACAAACTCTACGTCAAGGCAGAAATACATTGCCGCACCTAAAGTTGTGCTTAAATAATTAATTAGCAAGAACTCCTTAAAGAAAGAGTAAAGAGAAACAATGAATAGGTTTAGATCGATAAATTGTACTCCGAGAATTCTAATGTCGCTAATTTCGCCACCATAGGTTTATTAGTGGGGAGAAAATCAACTTCAAAGTTTCATTTTTAAATTTCGCGCCCAAGTCTCTCCGCGTGACATCACGCATTTCAAAGTGTATTATCGTATTTTGGCGCCATTGGCTCCGCAAAATTACCCCAAACTTGCTATGTTAAGTCTGTGGCCCCCTCAGAGGACAATGTACTTCATTATTACCGACTAGGGACTACGTAGTCCCTAGTAGACGCCGTCAAAACGTGACGTCACGGCGAATAGTGCGGAAACTTCAAGGTGGCGTCGCCACCCACATTTTGTTTTTGCGCGTTTTCTCGCTTACTAAGCGTCTTCTCACAGAAAGCGTGGTGTTTTTGGTATCGTGAAAGACTACTTTACTAATATGAGAAAAATCGTTTTGCTGTTTAGTGTCCATTTAATTAGCTTTCTAATTATTCAGTTGAGGGCAGCTGCTTACATAGAAAAGCTGTAGGACATGACATTTATGGCACACTCATTTTTTAGAAACCCCAAAAACCCGTAATTTGATATAATAATTGTTGAAATTGAAGGCCCCGATCTAGGTGATGTCAAAACCGAGCTCGTCGGGCGTGCTGGAAAAGCTGCCGCTGTGTTACGTCAGACCGGAACTTCATGTGACAACTTTGAAAAATGATGAGTCACAGTAGAATCTGGTCAGGAAAAATGGCAAGTAGTGTCAAAGACACAAGTAGACTGCTCATGCTTTGCATTTGGTGAGTAGTGCTTATCTGTTTCTTTCTTAAACTCTTAATGAGCGCAAAGAACTCGTCTGCAAGAAGTGCCATAGTTTTACGCTGTGCAATGAAACAAATAGTGGAAATTGTGGTTTTCTTAGGTACAGCGCAAATGAATCAGATAAGCAGGAAACATAACATGCGATCCACTTGTCCGGGGGAACATGCTGAGGCACCAACAGTGCCTCAGGGGAACATGTTGTGGCAGGGGAGCATGTTGTGGAACCAACAGTGCAGACAGTGATGGGAGACCTGGCAGCAACATTGCAGAACCCGTGTTAGTGGTTCGTGATGCAATTTATGGGATTGCAAGACATGCTATCGTGCCAGGCCAGCTGCACCGAGGTGTTGCACTATTAACCCTTTCAGGCCCAGCGATTCCAATTGGAATCACCAATTTTGTAAGTCAGTCAGCGACCGCCGGGTGAAAAAAATGGATTGTTCTTCTGCTAGAGCTCATATTTAGCATCCAATTTACGTATGCTGCCAACCTGGTACCACAGGTCGGCAAACTCACCCATGAGTCGGCTCACTCAGGCTCAGATCAAGCCATCAGTGTGAGCCTGGATGAGTCCGGGTGAGTAATATTTTCGCGAGTTTGAGTCCTAGTGATTCTGGTTCAGGAAAAATTTGGGGAGTCTGAATCCGAGTGAGCCCTAAGCGCAAAATATAATTCTGGAGTGACTCTGAGTGAACTGCACGTTTTTTGCCAACCTACGGTTCTATCTACTCAACTTCAGTGTCGTTATGAGCATTATGTTGGCTCATGTTTATACTTATGTCTACTCGCACATGACTTCAACGCACTATTACCCCGAGAAGTTGGGGTGGCGCCGCCTGGCGGGAGGCCTGGATGACGTCACGGCACGGACCCTTCAACGCCCGCCGTGACGGGCCGGCATATCATGCGCTTGCTTCGTACGCTGTTCCGCTGTTTGCGCTTGCTTTTTGCCTGCCTCAAGCTTCAGACGAAAACAGCATCGATAATGTTCCTAGTAAAACGGGAAGAAGCTATACATTTTTTCTTCATAGTGGCCAACGGTGCCCACGCTCCGTCGTGCGCACTTTGAAAGGGGTGATCAGATTTGTTGTTGTGTTGCGCTGCTAACCTCGGGGATGGGTCTGGTTCCCGACCACAACAGCCGCATTCCGATGGGTGTGAAAAAAACAACATCCCTCTGCTTAGATACAGGAGCACGTTAAAGAATTCGAGGCAGTCAAAACTGACCTTCAGAGTGCCTCACAATCATGTCGTGGTCTTGGCATGCAAGACACATTATTCACATTATTATAGGTCGCGTTGTTCACGGGCGATTCCTATAAAAAATACGATGGCTTCGCCTCCACAAGTGTTATTTGCATCGGACGTATCTGCGATCTGCGGACAGCGTTTTTGCCGGCGTGCCAAGCCCCGCACACGATTACAAAAACGCATGCAGTATTGAGTTTCTCAAAATATCTCGAAAGCGGTCGCCTGAGAATACCGCCGCAGATGATGTGTTTGTTATTCTTGCGCACTCGCCAGTCATCATGTCGTTTAGTTTCACGTTTTCCTCGCAATAATTTCAGGGCTTCATTTACCACAAAAACAAGTTGAGGTTAATTGCGGAAACTTCTTATTGGTGTCAGATTGTGTCTTCATGCAGCATCGCAGAAACGGCGCTGTTACACTTGTATACGTACTAGTTTAGACAGCCAGCTCGTAAATTATTTTTCCTTGCATTTGATATACCCGAGCATCGTCAACCTTTATGCGGACATGACGTGCGAGACCATTCATTGACTCATTGTGGCGAAGGACGTTTAATTAATACGTGGGCCACCTTGCTGAGAGCGCCATCGAAACAGTTCAGAACGCTCATTTCGACTTTCAGGGGTTTGTTTTGCAGACGATTACTATCAACAGCGCTCCCACGAGAATTGAACATTACCGCTTGAGACCCGGCGGTTGATCGGACCAGCAGTTCATACAAATCAGGGTATACGGCCACATAATACCAGACGAGTGTTGAGAAGATATTTTTACATAATCCAAGTATATATACTAACATCTCAGCATTTCGACA
Organism: Rhipicephalus sanguineus; assembly: GCF_013339695.2. Lineage (NCBI taxonomy): Eukaryota > Metazoa > Arthropoda > Arachnida > Ixodida > Ixodidae > Rhipicephalus > Rhipicephalus sanguineus. Next base: position 1,253,307 of record NC_051176.1, on the reverse strand, counting down.
CCATTGTGTGCGTGGCAGTATTATGTTGCTTAATGTTCCGGATGTATTAAGTGATTCTTTATGATAGACAGATTCATCTAAAGTGTTCTGTAGCAGAAAGCGCAATTCTGTCAAATCACCTATAATCTGCAAAGGCAGACAAATCTTGTACGATAAACCGCAATGAGTGAACTGAAAACGTCCTAATTTCATTTGTAATTCTTCGGGACGCATGTTCTAACTGTGGAGTCTACGCCAAGTTCGAATGAAGTTAGAACCATTAGCGTCAATTTTATTAGCACCGAGGTCTTGCACTACGCGGTGAAAACAACGAATGCCTTGCTGCCGTGCATCACCATTTTCACGGTGAATCTTCTGTTCGGACGGGAATTTGCCCATTATACGCTATACTATCCAAACTTTCTACCTTAACTGTCACTACTAGTGTAAACTAGCACCTTCTACCTTGGGAGATTAGCATCGCAAGAATGTAATCATCACCGTACAAGCGGGACGGCCGGGCTCCGCCTTACACAGCGGGCGCCGACAAAGGCGACGTCGGCGCGTAGCAGTCCTTGCCGTGAGTCACACGCGCTCGCTCCTTCCTTTACGGCCTGCCGCGCCGCCACGGGGGGCTGTTGCTCGGGGCTAATTTCGTGGGGCGCTTCGAGAATACAACTTTAGAAGGCAGCGGCATTTCCTCCTCAAAGGCGGATGAACACAAGCCTGCACCAATGGGCGCGCACTCGCGCTGAGCGCGCGTCAGGGTGCTCGGCTTCCGAGCGGGACGGCCGGTGGCTTTCGTTACTCAATTCATGCACGGCCGGTAGAGGCACGCGCTCGCTCCTTCCTTTACGGCCTGCGCATAGAAACACCTATGGCCGCAATTCGTGGGGGCGCTTCTGCTCCCTAACTCACTCCCGGCCGTTGTGGAAGCGCGGCAGTGCTCGGCTTCCGACCGTGGCGCTTTCAAAGGCCGCTTCTATATGGTATTTGTCGCAAATGCGATAACAAACCTTGTTTTTTTTTTTAGGTTTCTCTAACTTCAAGTATATATGAAGTGGCGTCGCTGCTCTCATAATTCCGCTTTCGGAACGGTTTAATAATGGTTTAGGAAATGTTATTTCAAAAGCCGTAACTTCGAGAATAAGTAAGAATTTCACGGTTTAATAATGTTTGAACATTCAAATGTATGTGGTCGCTGGAAAATAACAAAATTGTTTATTTCATTTTTGTTGCATCTTAATCTAACAAAAACATTTTTGTGAAACAAATACTTCAAAAAAGTAAGTGCATAATGGGACGGCCACTGAAACAAATACTTCGAAAGTTCGATCAATGGGAAACAGAAACAAAAAACTTTCAAGTACTACAACAATATGCGCATGGGAAACAGAATGTTTTCCACTGTACAACAATATGCGTCTGAAAAAAATGTCACAGCCTTATTCCGGAGGGCTTGTGAATAAAACCGAGGCCAGTCAGATCTGTCTTGTCACACAGAAACTTCTCAGAAATAATATGAGCCAGCACTCTCGCGTGACTCTTGTCCACACATTCCGGACAGTCCAGAAGTGGCGAATCTTCAAAGTATGGCTCAACAGTCAATTGCAGTCTCGAGGATTTTCGTTCGAGGAAGATATTTGACTGCTTTCTCGAAGAACATCACAATTGTGTCCACCATTGATAGTAACTCCGGCTTTGGGTAGTGTAGATCATAGGCTTCTTGCTGACGGAGATGATGATACAAAGGACTGCTCGTTTTGTTTGTCGTCACTAGCATGGCGCATGTTTCGCAACCGACATCAGTGATGAGTTTGGCAATGTAACCACCTACATACGTACACCAAGCCTGAATAGGCAACAGAGTTCGGTGGTTTGCGAGGAGGTTCTCGCAGAGCTTCAAGTTCCTCAATAACATCTTCCGGAATAGACACCGCCGCTTCTTCAATGTTTTCGTCGCGAATGCCCATGTCTTTTGAAGGTAGCGCCTTTTCCTTGACAATGTGGGTCAAGCAGCTGTGACGGCTCTTGCGTCTAGCGCGTCATTGCCCCCGCACATTGCCCTCAATTTTCCAAACAATGCCTCTATAGGATCACTGTTAAATTTCTTCGTGAGCACATAGTTTACTCCTTTACTCAGGAGAAATCGGACTGTCTCCACTGTGGACTTTGTGGTGAAAAGCAGGGCAGTGTACGTCTCGTCTGTAAAGTTTCCAACGCCAGCGGCGACAGAAGAATCCTGGATGCGCTTAATGTAGCCTGAAAATTCATTTTCCAGCCACAGCATTCGGCTGTCGTCCTGCTTTGAGATGGGAAGTTTGTAGTCATTTCCACTGTACGTAGTGTTGTGAATGTCGAACCATCTCTTTATGGCTTTCATGAAGTTGATCGTGGATGCTGCATCCCTGAATAGAACAATAGAGGAGTTGCCCCTCAAGTTTCGCAGATGTTCCAGTGCGCCAATGACTTGGAGCGACAATACTTGCACTGCACGCATTACATTCATCTTTTCCAGGTAAGATGGGTAATCCCCTCTGTGACGTTGTAAATATGCGTGGCCCACCAAAAATGCACTGCTGTGGCAGCTGGGGTTCTTTAACCCTTTCAGCCCTGGATTTTTTATTTTGGTCGGGGACATTTTTTGTGTTTGTTTTCATAATAGTTATGACCTCAGAAAACCACAAACGAAAAATTGAGCCAGTGGCGCAATTATTAATGGATTTACAGACATGACATCAAATTAGGTCATCAGGGCTCAGCGGTTGTGAAATGAGAAAAATGGCATCTTATTTCCCGCTGTTCACTAGAGTACACAAAATGTGAACCACGTCTCATGTATCAATGTGATACTCATTGAAACAGCTTCGGTACGTCGACCCGAAAATTGCGCTTAGCCGCCTCAGCTGACCCGCCTCGGCGTCACCCATGACTTCGGTCAAGCTTCTTCTTCTTTCTGGGTCGCAGCTCCGCAAGCATGTCACCATTTTGGTGTCAAACGCAGTGGGGATCATTGAAGAAGTATTCCCCCAAGGATGGCCAGTTTTGGTTTCATTTCCGAGGTACTAGGGGAAATGTTGTGTCATGGTGTCAATTGACACCGCCAGGGCCGAAAGGGCTAACGTGCGCCTAAATCTAAGCACACGGGCCTCAGGCATTTTCGCCTCCATCAAATATAAGGTGGTCGGGTCTTAAAAAATATTGTTGTTGCTAGTAGCGCTGCGTGTGCGTCTTCTATTGCCAAGTGCCGAGAAAGGCAGACTGTCCCCACACGCACCTGTACTTCCTTCACCGCTTGCTACAACCGAAAGAAGTAATTAGCACAAGAAATTGGCCGGGCACAGCTGGTTTACAACACGAAGCGCATGCGGCGAAACGCGCTTTGGGCGGTTGGCTCGCGACGCCCTCACGCGGAGCGCGCCGTCGTGACTGTATAGAAAAAGTTCCATTGTACTCCCGGCGGCTGCTTAGGCCGTAAGGGAAGGAGCGAGCGCGCGCCTCTAGACCGGCCGTGGTGCATGAGCGGGACTCGCAGAGGCGGTCGGTTGCCGCGCTTCGGTCGTCTGGGCGGGGCCTCTCCTGTCTAAGTTGCATCCGACTATAGTGTTCATGCACCAGCTAAATATTTATTGACCAGAGGCGCCAGTTATGGAGGAGGGGGGGGGTGTCTTGACTTCCCCCGCAAACTCTTTCACAGGAAGTTCCTGAGAAAAAAATATATCACGTGAGTCATCTCTGAATAACAGTGTGTCCTTAATGGATTGCAACTGCTGATAACTCGTGTTTGAAGGTACAAGAAGAACAGTGATTATGCAAGATATTAGCGTTAAAGAGCATTGACACCATGATCGAAAAAGCTGATTACATATAGGATAACAGACTAATGAGTCGACTCACTCAGACTCGCTCCGAATCAGATAGAGCCACGAGTCCGGTTGAGCAAACCTGTTGCAAGTGGGAGTCCGAGTAAGCCCTAAGTGCAAAATATATTTCTTGAACGAGTCTGAGTGAGCTCCACCTTTTTCACCGACCTCTGCCTGGTACACACAAGAAAGTCAGGTCACGTGTAAACGAAGAAATTAAAGAAGGCAGTCGAGTTTTTCTTGCTATTCACTGAGACAGCTTCCTTCATCGTGTGGAGTTAGTGCATTTATTTTCGTTGTGTATCGAAAATTTGAATTATGACTACTATTGGGTATTATGCCATACCATCGAAATAATTTCAGGTAATAAATTTTAAAAATAATTGAAATGCAATTAAATTAATTGATCAATTTGGTCACTAACTACTCTTGATTGAAAAGTGTGAGCACAGATTTTTTTTTCATTTTTTTCGACTACCACGATCAGGCACATCTGAAATTGTAAAAACCAGGTGCTCACATTGAACAGAAATAACTTGGGCCTGAACGGGTTCACAAGGGAGCCCTGGCGGGCAGGCGTATTCTAACAAGTGCCTGCCCGAATTGGGTCGGTTGGAGCAGCAGCAGGAGGAAAAGAGGTTACCGGGCAGAGGGAAGTCCTGAGAAAGGAGGAGCATGATCCACCGAAAGCTGTAGTACTGCGGTTCTACTTGCAGCTGCTTCAGGTGGCCGTACAGCCGATCATCCCGTCGACGCAGTAGCTGCATGAGACGCTCCATCATTGCACCAATGCCAGACGATGATTCATCCAATGTCTTGATGAAGAAGTCCCGGATCTCCGACATGAGGCTCGTGAAGCAGAAGAAGCAATCTGCTTCTGCATACTCTGCGTACACAATTAAAAGGTGGATGAGTTGACTTTTAGTACAAATGAGTCATTCAGCATTTGAGGTATTCATCAGAAGAGGCTGGAATTCATGCAAATTGTGGGGTGTGAGGTATTGAAAACGCACAGTTTGTTACGAGGCGCATCATAGTGGAAGGTTCCACATTAACGTGGCCACCCGAAAATCTTTTTAGCGCACAGCCCAAATACAAGGTACACAACTGTTTCACTCACATCACTGCCAATGATGCAACCTTTGTCCTTTTGATGATTAGATTTGGTGGTTCCAAACCACACCTAAATACCAAGATGTAAATTCGTACTACTGCAAAACCTTACCATTTCTGTAGTTCTACTACTCGAGTGCTACAAAAACAACTGCCGTAACACTGCTGTGTTGGTATTCACTTGCTTATGTTGTTTAGTTCTTACCCATCACTAACCTTACCTATTCGTTTAGAGAACGAGGGGTGAAAAAACATCCCACATTATGACTCAAACTCCAGTGGTTCTAATACGACATAGGGTGACTGAGTTTTGAAACTGCTCCTGTGAACTGAAAGAGTACAAAAGTAAGGTATTATAGTTCTATTGTATCTTGTTGGCAACAGTAGGTGTACAATGATTCAGAAAAAAAAATCTTCAGCTCCACCACACTGTTCACTGCATGCTACAAGATGCTCTGACATTGCCTAAACATGCCCGATAAAGAGTCCCTGTTCTCACTTTTGCAAGGCTGTATTCCTAGATCATGCGTAAAACAAAGTTGGCACAATACTATGTGCACTAGCGACAATAAAAATACACTTGTCACATATGCCCATCAGTTTTCTAGAGCCCCACAACCTTGCCGCTTTCCCGAGTGTCACCATTCTAGGCCGCAAGAGCACAGGCTACGAGAGGTTCGTGCGAAAGTATTGGCTCATATTCCCGATCATTGAAAACGTTGCCATTACACCCCCTGGTTCGACAGCACATCTGTCCACAGTAACTGCATGGTGGAAAAATTTAGATTAATTCGTAAGACATTCTGCATATACACCGAATGACATAAATGCATGAGCACTGCTTCTATCGCCTTGAGCAGAAAGAAAAAGAAATGACTCCGTATTTTGCATATCTGTATTTTGTTAAGTATTCGTTATTACAGACGTAAACATGGGCATTGAATACGATCCCCTGCCTTTTTCAAAGGCACAGCCACCTTTCCTGCTCTATTTTCGTGCGCTAGAAAATGGCTTTTTTGTGCAGCTGTGCCCCTTACGATTCTCACATAATGCTGCAAGACACGTGCCCGTGCCCAGCGTCCACGTGCCCAGCGTAAAGAAAAGAAAGTGGATGAAATGTAGAGTAACAGGACACTTGAACAAACTTGACAAGTCTGCACTTGCGTATGAAGATGTTCAGATGTTTGAGAATGATGCAGGGAATGCACACCGACATTCCAGGTGCGTCAGGCGGGCGGCCGCCTTAAAATCTAATTCAAGGGCTAACGTGATTACAGTTCATGCACGGCCTCCGAGATGTGCGTCGAAAAGCGGATCTCTAGAGGCAGAATTCGTTGCAGTGAAACGCATGCCGTCCCTCTCATTTTTGTCGAGAGCTGTGAAAGCTTCGTGACGTTAAAATGACATTGCGGAAGAAGGACCGGAAATACGGGGCGCGCTTCTCGCCGAGCTCCAGCCAATCAGTGAAGGCCGAAGTGGATAGTCCACAGGGTGGATACATCGAGAATAGCGCCCCAGGATAGCAACATTTCTTTGCCCAGGCATTTTATAATCAAAACTTGCGCGAGTTCCCTGAGTGTGAAGGCTATTTTAATGCCAAGAAGTATGCTGCCTGCATGGTCACCGAACAACCGTCAGCCCTTCAGAAGAAACCAACTGCGATGACGCTAGAGACAATGGTTCCTGCAGGGACAACCAATAACAAGTAGAGCTGTGCGAATAGAAAAGTTCTCGGTGCGAAACAAATTCGACTATTTAAGTTTGAGTGTGAATGGAATAGAATACTTTTCTCATATTTCTCGAATATTTTTAATACTTCGAAACGAAATTACAGAAAAAAGCTGCAAAGGATCCCTAAGCATTTCTTATGAGCATGAAAACGTTTCTTTTGGCCAGGATAGCGAAGCGCTGGGGGGGGGGGGGATGCTGCCACTAAGTGGTGTTCCCAAGTTGTCTTATAAAAAATGAGGCATTGCAGAGGCCGAATTGTGCTTATTTACATGATTCGATACAAAGTGGTGTCCACAAAACATTAAACGTCGAAGAAAAAGACGCTATTTCCTCAGCTCCTCCTCCAACTTCTGTGGAGGCCCAAATGATGTGGCGGACAAGAGTGCGCTCCCTTCGGGTCGTGAGTTCCTCATCTGCTGCTCGGATTTCCCTCTCCTATTCCGTGGCTACGAGTGGTCTCTGCGGCAGTTGTTGGCGCCAGTTAGGGTTGGAGAGGTCGCGTGTTTCCCGTACACGGCTTTTTGCGGACCCCACACGAGCCTTCGCAAACCTGGCCAAAGTAACGCCTTCGCGTTAAAATGCAGCGCATAACATGGCCAACAGCCGAGCAATTCCTTTTGCACGGTAACCCAAGACCTGGCAGCAGCACGCTGTCCGTCGTGTGAAAACGAAACTGTGCTGCTAGCTGTCAAGTAAGGGACGTGGTAACGTAACGAGCAATACTGGCATGAGCCTGGAAAACTTGATATTTCGCCGTCTTTAGGGTGATACCAACGAATTTTACATGCATGCCAGGCTGATTTCGCGGCGCCAAGACGTTATTCGGAAATCACGTTTCAGAAAACGAGTCGACCGGGTACGAACACCGAAACCACATTCGCGGAATTAACAGCTGACCATCATTGGCAACCCTAGTGACATTGCCATCACAAAACGGCGACAAAACGCATTTTACAGCTAGCCCACAAAGGCGTATTTCGTGCTTGACCAATGCATCCTATAAAAAAACGATGCCTGGGACGTTTCTAGCTTCGCCATCGGAGGCATACTGCCGCGCATTGCGAGCGGGCGCCGCGCGGTGGTGCTAGCGACTGTACCGCCAGAGAGAGCGCGGTAATTCCACGTAACATCGAAGAAACGATGGCTGGTCGACCTCTTAAACTTATTTACAAATTTTATATATCATTGCCTGATGAGTTGAAAGAAGAGATCCGCAATTTGTTTCGCCGCCAAAAATTTTTTCGAAGCACAGGAAATGAATAATGACGAAGAGGTGGAGTGGAGCGCTCATCCGCTCTGCTGTTTTGGCCAACTTTCGTTATGAATTGCACAAAGTATAATAAAGTTAGGTAGCTGAAATTTTTTTAACTAAATATATGCATGTTTTTGCTTCTGCTCGGGTATTTTTAGTTTCTATGTGTAGTGAAGATGTTTTTGTAAAAAACCTCAAAATTGGCCCAGGAAACGTTATTTTCTTTACTTTGAAGGTCTTTATCTCAAAAAAGCCTTGTAGCAGAGCGACGAAACTTTCGCATTAAGTTCTTAGCGTACTTATCTACCAAACTGCCGAATCTTATATGTATGTAACTTTTCAGTAAAGAGATACGATCGGGCTAAGTTCAAGAAAACACCGAACAATCGACACTTCAGACGACAATTGAAAAAAAAACCCATTTTTCATATTTCTTAAACTTTGTCCACTTATTCTCCTCCCCATCAGCCTTCACAATCATTGAAAACATATTGCATAATTTCGTTCCACTAATAGTTACGGCCCCTCCAATTATACCCTTAGGCAAGGCTCAGCGCACCATTCAGGTCTGAAGATCCGATGCTTCCATGCTTAAGAAATAAGCTTCTTAATATAATTTTTCGTTAGTGTGGATGGCAGGAGAGTGAAGTTGACAGCGTTCCCGGGGTTCCGTCGTTCCTGCATGAACTTGCCGAAAGCTTTCTGTCCAATGCGCTCAGAACCAGCACTTTCCTTCAGCTGAATTTCCCGATGCATCACCTTAAAGGGACACTAAAGAGGAACAATGAATTGGTTTAGATCGATAAATTGTGCTCTGAGAAGTCTAATGTCATTCATTTCGTCATCATAGGTTTATTAACAGAGGAGAAAATCAAGTTCAAAGTTTCATTTTAAATTTCGCGCCGAAATCTCCCCGCGTGACGTCGCAGATTTCAAAGTGTATTTATCGTATTTTGGCGCCATTGGCTCAACAAAATTACCTCAAACATGGTATGTTAAGTCTATGGACCCCTCAGAAGACAACGCACTTCATTTGTATCGATTAAGAACTACGTAGTCCCTAGTAGGCGCCGTCAAAATATGTGACGTCACGGCGAATGGTGCGGTAACTTCTAGGCGGCGTCGCCACCGATATTTTCTTTTTGCGCGTTTTCTCGCTTACTAAGCGTCTTCTTGCAGCAAGAGTAATGTTTTTGGCATCGTGAAAGAGTACTTTACTAATATGAGAAAAAACGTTTTGCTCTTCAGTGTCCCTTTAACCTTACGCCCGCCGTATCCTGCAGCGAACATTTTCGGCTACCACCTTCTGCACCTCAGTTTGTTTTCTCTTGATGTAGGCTGGCCGGAAGCGACTTCTAACTGTGCCAGGAGGTTTCAAAGAGGACACGCCGGTAGTCGCAGTGATCTGGTTAATGACGTCGATTTCTTTTTCAGGGGGCATAAGAATGTCATCGTTCAACTGCGCGTTCCGTGAAGATCTTTCATTGCAGTCGTAGCAAAAGCACGCGTAGCGCAAGTAGTCCGTCTCACCGGCAGTCACTGATCTTTCGGGTGTTAAACGTTCCTTCAAAGCAATGATGTCTAGATCGAATATTAATGAGGTCGGTAATAGGTCGGTTACTCTGTGAAATTCTGGCTTCTTTGCAATAATTAAGCTTCTTGTGCTTCGAAAGGTAGTCTCCACAATACACTCATTCAGAGCTATACTTTCTCGCCATGAGACTCACAGGAGGAGTAGAGTAAGAGCAAAGCGTAAGCACTGTCAGCGTCGAATGAAGTGTGAACAGGAGACCGAACGCGCGGCCAGTTCAGGCCATCTACTGCCAACATCTAAGATAGGCAAGCGCAACCGGTTACCGATTGTTTTGCTTTTCTTTTCTTTGACATTCCATATTTTGCTTTGCCACTCACGTTCATGCTTTCCACTGATCGCAACTGGCGCAGCACAGTTTCTCTGGCAGCAGCGTGCGTGAAGCGAGCACTCATAGCTCCCTTATAGAGTTTTCATCTTGCTTCCATCTCCGCCGCGTTATCAGCGCCTAGCTGCGATGCGAACAGAGGGCAGATAGAATAGCGAAGCTCCAGTGCACGTGCGTTCAAGGCACCCGAGATGTGTTGCTGTTTCGAACTAAATCGGTAAAAACGAGCTCTCACTGCGTCGTCTCTTACAACGAGCACCTCGGGTGCGCGCGCGCCTGCTTGGTAGCCCCGCGCTCGTGGCCGCTGCAGTGACCAGATAATTTCAAAATTGACGTCTTCAGTGCCGTCGACACCTTTTTCGGTAATGCTGGCCTTGTAACAAAAAGAAATCCAATCCCGCCTGCATTTCATACACTTGCTGGGCAAGACGTCGGAATTGCCAATCCTTACCTAAGGGTCTCATTGGAGGGGCCGTAACTATTAGTACAACGAAATTATGCAATAAGTTTTTAATGATTGCGAAAGCTGGCGTGGAGGAGAATAAGTGGACAAAGTTTAAAAAATATACAAAATGTTTTTTTTTAATTGTCGTCTGGAGTTTCCATTGTTCGGTGTTTTCTTGAACTTAGCCCGATCGTATGTCTTTACTGAAAAGTGACATAAATATAAGATTCGGCAGTTTGGTAGATAAGTATGCGAAGAACGTAATGCGGAATTTTCGCCGCTCTGCTACAAGGCTTTTTTGAGATAAAGACCTTCAAAGTAAAGAAAATAACGTTTCCTGGGCCAATTTTGAGGTTTTTTACAAAAACATCTTCACTACACATAGAAACTAAAAATACCCGAGCAGAAGCAAAAACATGCATATATTTAGTTAAAAAAATTTCAGCTACCTAACTTTAATATATTTTGTGCAATTCATAACGAAAGTTTGCCAAAACAGCAGAACGGATGAGCGCCCCACTCCACCTCTTTGTCATTACTGATTTCCTGTGCTTCGAAAAAAAATTTGGCGGCAAAACAAATTGCGGATCTCTTCTTTTCACTCATCAGGCAATAATATATAAAAATTTTGAAATACATTTAAGAGGTCGACCAGCCATCGTTTGTTGGATGTTACGTGGAATCCCCCAGCGTTGGTAGGGTGGCCCTAGCAATGGTGTTGGCAACATTGTGTCGGCGCAGTGGCAGGCCCCGGAAACTCAAGTTCCACCGATCGCCGCAGATGAGGGAAAAATAAAGCGCGGCGATTTCCATCATTATGCGCGTATAGTGGAGCTACTAACTCCTCTTTTAGCGGTCGCATAAGCTAGTTCGCACTTTCCCTGCTAGGGGCGCACAACGTGGCCAAAAATCACCAGCAGGTATACGGCTGGCAGTGAAAGTGATATGGCAATAAAGATCATTAAGCGAAAAGTGAGAGAGGCGGAGAGCATTTACATACTGGATAGCAGCGATAGGGGAAAAAACGGCTCTGAGTAACTACCGAAACGATAGAAACAAAATAAGGAGGGAGGCATTTTACGATAATTGAAGGGAAAGCGCTTTACTGCTGGAAGCGAGTTCGGGTTGCCTTAGAACACGTAGTTATAAAGCGAGATTCATTAAAGAAGAAGAAAAATGTACATGCTGTAGTGAAGCTACGCAAACGACGGAGCATGTTCTGATTGATGTGGAGATAGCCATACAGGTGCATATTTGGGCACGAGCCTACATGAAGCTTTGGGTTTTAGGGACAAGAATGGAAAGCTGAATAAGAGACTGTTAGAGGACTGGTGGCAGAAAAGTAGAGAGAAAGGACAAAAATAAATAGTGGGGAAAATAAGATCATTCTGCCGTAAGGGTCAGAAAACTGGGCTGTAAATTTTTTTTTATAGTACGATCGAAATTAATCAAAGTAGACACGGCATTAGGCCAGCTTAAAAAAAAGAAAACATGGCTGATCCAGCGGTGTTCTTTTGCTGGCTGTCGTCAAGATCCCTCTGTCATAGGAATCGGTATAACACGAAAGTGAAACGTGTCCTCACAGACGTAGCTGAGCGTTTGTTGTGCATTCTTTCGCCCCAAGCGTGAAGGAATGAATCCTACAGCAACAAAACTGTAATGCCACGCGAAGAACGGCAAGTAGCTCGAAACTTGCAACGCGCTGCTCAAGCAGAAAGAGCGCACAGATCAAACATACACAGGATGAGCGCGAACTGTCGCAGTTGTAACTTATTTCTTTGTGAGCAGCACGCTCCTTTCGCAAAAGCGACCGCTGCAGTGAGCGAAATGACCTTCGTGCTCTCAAGCTCTCAACGCAAACTTGCGGTGAGAGCACAAGACGTACACACCACCGCCATCACGATATAAGCCCGCGCATGAGCGACCACGCCCTGTAGAGGCGCGCGCTCATCCGCGTGGGGCGGCGACCTTGAAAGCGCGCTCTTCGAGCCCTTCGCGCCATCTCGCTAGTTAGTGATAACGAAAACACGCCGATGTACCCCCGACCTCTGGCTACCGCCACCGGCAAATGGTGTATATAAATAGCTCGTCGTTAGCATAGCTAAGAACATGCCGTCTATGGCCGAATCTTTTCGCGCTGCGGAGCTAGGCGTCGTAAGTTCGACTCGGGCTGACGGAACTTTTTTTTCTGTTCTTTAACACGAAAGTGTTTTATGCCGAAGTCCACCAAGACTTCATTGACGTATATCCGTCACGGAAATGACGTCGAAAAAATTTACGCGATGAGATGGCAAAGAAAAAAAGTTCCGTCAACGGGCAACGAAACCACGACCGCTCGGTCCGCAACAACAAATTCCGGGCACGCTATCAACTGCGCCACGGTCACAGACTCTGGAGGCATTAGAAACGCGCCTATATATCTACCACTCTCTCGGTCGGTGTTGTGGCGTTGCCCTCTGGGAGCGCTAAAGTATTTCGTCATTACTGTGGCCTCCATGATTAGCACCTGCAACGCGTTACACGTCCAACCCGTTCGGCGCGTTTTCAATAGAAGTTCAATTTTGTCAATGCCTTAACACACCGCGAGGTGGCGATCTAAGCCCAAGCGTCGTAAAAGCGTCGGCCTCGCTCATTGCATCACGCTAATCAAAACCAAAAATAGCTCCGAGACGCGCGCCTGCCTCACGTGGCTGTAACACTGCGTTCCCCGTTCACGCGCTCGCCCCGAGAAAAATTGCGGCCGGGCTACCGGGGCGGCACGACGCGCCTTGCGTTTCCCTCTAGTCCGGTCGTGGTGTTCAATCACATTTTAACATGCCGCGGAATGGCGACCAAGTTCTGCGTCCAATATGCTACGCTCTTCTGGCTATCACACCTTTCAGGGTAATTATTTCTGAGAGAGGCACGTGGCAAAACCAAGTCGCGTCCTATTTAAATGGCCTGCTCAGGCGGTTGAAAATCAATGATCCATTTCTCGTAAGAAATTCTAACCAAGTGTTAGATTTCGTAAAGGCTCATGAAAACGTGTCCCTCAAAGCTTTTTCCGTAGATGTGGCAGATATATATTATTCCTTACCGCATGATGACTTGTTACGATGCGTCGAAGAATGCATTGATGAGTATGGGCCTGTAAAATTTTCCTGTGAAGCTGGTGTCGCTGTCAGTGGTTTTTTAGAAATGCTTCAGTTTTACCCCTCGTCAACCTTCATTGAATGGAATAGTCATCCTCATTTACAAAAGAAAGGAGTTTGCATTGGCTCCTGCCTGGCTCCTGTTTTAAGTGACCTGTTTTTAGCAAAGTTTGATCGTGCCTTGTCCCTACGCTTAGCGTCACGTGGAACCTGCTTGCAAATCTTCAGATATGTAGATGATTTTATTGTGTTCGTTGACTGCCCTGTGGAGCTTTTCCAGCATGAATGCGATGACATCGTATCGATTATGCGTAAATGTTTTCAACCCCTTGTTTTGACTGTCGAAACGCCTGTTGACGGAACCTTAAGGTTCCTAGATGTATCTTTTTTGTTCAAAGATCAGCGCACCTGTTGGTGTTACACACCCAGGGCTAATAAGGCGCTCTTACCATTTCATTCCTGCCATTCCAAACTGATAAAGCGTGGTATCACCAAGTTATGTTTTAATAATGCACTCGATAAGTCATGTTGCAATCTGATGCAAAGCAGCTTCAATGAGCAAGTGTCGCGACTTTTGACATCCGGTTATCCCACTGATTTGTAAGTATCGGTAGCTGAAGGTGTACTGCGGCACCTAAAAGCTAGTCGTGCCGTAATAGCACCAACGTAAGTCCTGCTGTTGACAAACGCAATGTAGCTGTAATTCCGTATATCCACCAGATATCGCACAACTTAAAGAAAAAAAATTCGGCAGATCCCACGTACCGTGGGAATCGATGTTATGCGAAGCATGCGTGGGATGGTGGCTGCGGCGTAATGTTTCACATGGAGCGAAACGTAACACACTGACGCTAGAGAAATGTGGAAGTGGTATACGCACACTCATATGTTGAAGAGTCGCATATGTATGATATAACCAGTTGTTTACAGTTGCGTAACGATGCCAACAGCAGCATGGCTGTTACCAACACCAGACGCGGTAAGCTGATATGTAGTGCTTATATTCTTCAATACTGGATAGCGCGAATCTGAACAAGACAAAGAAGGAACACAGATGTACAGGACAGAAATTACTCGCAACTAAGCTTAATTCAAGAAAGTTTCCCTAGATATATACACAGCCGAGTGGAGCGCGCAGGCGCACTGCGCGTACCTTACAGTCCCAGTTGCAGTTGTTGTGCTTATACTTGTCCGTTATGACAGAGAACGCACGCACGTTTCACGAACCCGTGCGTATGTGTAGGATGGGTTCTCGACAGTTCTTAAACAAGGTCATCATCACCGTGATCAGTGAGTACCAGCAGCTGAAGCGGACTTGTTAATGGGATCGGTTCGTAATCGCGGCTATGAGGAATGTAAGTGTAGTGAAGTGCGAGGTATTGGCCGCGAGATCGAGCGGAGTCGCCGCCTGGCGGCTACTGGCTGAAGCGCACCTAGTGTGGATTGCTCCCTGCGTCGTCTGCTAGCCACGTCGTGTTTGCATGTGCGCGTACGTCCTGCACGTTCTCAAAGGGCGGTTTGTTCTGTTATGTTAGCGCGATTTTAACTGCTCGTACGTATACCTAACATTGTGTACAGAAGCAAATGGGCTTGCTCGGCTGCATGTGCATTGTAATAAGATCAGTGAGTGCGACTTTCGAGAGGGCTGCGTACTGGTGTCGTACCCTTTGTTCGCCAGAATCATTTCAGTGCTGATGCCGCTTTCTGGTTCAAGCACATCGTAATGTGCGCTTGGCATAGTCCCAAACATGAGGAGTATTAAATTGTGTGTGAATGCAGCGTTTTAGCGACTCCGTGGTAAACAAAAACGAGGCTCATGCACTTTCGCGTTGTTATTAGGTCTATAACCGCGGCACTGTAGTTCATGATGAGCTTTAGTTGCGCTTAAGATGTCCTTTTACTTTACGGTCGTGGTCCCACTACAGCGAAATATTTCTATCGAGTGAAGTCTGAGAGACTTCAGTACTCAAACTGTCCCCAAAGAATACAGACAATGGAATGACACGGCAGTGATAAAACGGCGTTGCCGCGCGCAATTTGAACTTGCGGCGAAATTTATGCAGAAC
This sequence comes from Rhipicephalus sanguineus, assembly GCF_013339695.2. Taxonomy (NCBI): domain Eukaryota; kingdom Metazoa; phylum Arthropoda; class Arachnida; order Ixodida; family Ixodidae; genus Rhipicephalus; species Rhipicephalus sanguineus. Next base: position 1,237,808 of record NC_051176.1, on the reverse strand, counting down.
CACACGTGTTCTTAGCCCGACCGCGTGCCTTACATTTATGTCGTATAATTTCACGCAAAACCTCATTCTTTCTTTTTCGCAATATCTTGAGCGTTTGTGTGGAGTTGTTATAAATTGATGGAAGGCAGAGGACATTATTATTTAAAAAAAACACTTATTCCACAATATAAACGGACCTTTGTTGCATCACTGTCGTGCACGTAATCAATCGATTAAAGCTCTGTGCTAAACTCTTACCTGCGTAGGCGTATTCGCGTGAAGAGTGCTATTGAACTCATTGCACAGGAATATGGGCTGGTATACAAATGAACAAGAAGTAAACACTTATGTAGTTCAGTCGTGCTACAGTAGTGTGTAGTACACAGAACACAAGCTAAACACATACAGAGAAAACAACAATATATATATAGTGCGTAAGCGCAGATTGTCATCCAGGGCGAGCATCCCTTTCACCTGCAGATTGCGCTTCTCTCACTAGTAATAGGAATGTTGGATGATCTTCGTGCATCAGTTCAACAATGAGGAGTGTATATATTACCAGTAAGCAGCAATCAACGCATTTTATTCGCGGACAATAATCTCAAACTGCTCACAACGAAGCGCCGCTGTGTGCATTTGTATACGCGCCTCCGACCGCCTCTCCACACTAACGCGGCGACACTGCTGCCACCTATAGGTCGATCTCGCGGCCAATAGTGCAGCCGGTGGAAATCCTGAATGCCTCTTACGATAAAATGATCTATGACGCCTCATGTCGTGGACGTGGCAGCGAGGTCTTTTGATGCCCTCTCCACATCCAAGCCGTCTTTCACGCAGTATAAGGACCAGGCTTCGTTGGGTCTTGATAAATCAATGTTGAAGTAGCCGGTAATGATGAGAGGCCTGGTTTTCTTAACAGATTTATTGTAGGAATCATTGACCTCGGTTTATGTGCAATCCACGTGGTCCACGTTGCGGACCACGTGGACGGGTGGATGGTAGTTGTGCGTCATCCAGGGGTGTTTTCTCTTCAGCTTCATCACTTTCCTTCCGTCGGCTACTGACCCGAAGGTCGCGGATTCGATCCCGGCCGCGGCGGTCGCATTTCGCTGGAGGCAAAATGCTAAATGCCCGTGTACTGGCGATCTAGGTACACGTTAAAGAATACCCGATGATTAAAATTTCCGGAGCCCTTCGCTACGGCGCCTCGTATCGTGGTTTTGGGACACAAAACCCCAACAATTATTATCACCTTCCTTGCGTGTCAATGTACGTGTTCGCGGTTACTGTGTTGGTTGAGAATCTGTATCATCTGTGGCACATACCCGCATAACATTAACTCTGGTTTACGGGTATGTTCCACATGTGACTGAGAGAAAGTGTTTCACGACGTACGCGACAGGTATTTTGAGTTATACATGCCATGACCAGTGATTTGTGTTCGTCATACACTCATCCCCTGCTATGCCAATTTTGGTATATTACAAGTTATGGAGACGACCAGGAGAGCGCCCAGACGTACGCGGATAGACAGACAGACAGACAGACAGACAGACAGACAGATAGATAGATAGATAGATAGATAGATAGATAGATAGATAGATAGATAGATAGATAGATAGATAGATAGATAGATAGATAGATAGATAGATAGATAGATAGATAGATAGATAGATAGATAGATAGAAACGGCCAAAGTGCCTGAGGTTCGCTAAGAAATGCTTCGCATTTAATAGCGGCTCGGGACAATGTACAGGTTGTTTTCACAGCGCCTGAGAAACTCTCAAGTTTGTGTAAAAAAACTAATCCAACGAAGACTAAAGACAAGTGCGGTAAGAACCACAAGAGAAAGTTTGTTGAGTGCAAATCAGGTGTTGTTTATCGCATTCCGTTATCCTGCCAGCGTTTTTATACAGGACAAACAGAAAGGTGCGTGAACGATCGCCTTCGAAAGCACCACTATAAATGCAATAAGACGCCCGCAGATGGTTTTCTGGCAATACATTGCCAAGAATGCGCGTGTGTGCCATTGTTTGACAAAACTGTCATTGTTAGAAAGAGAAACTGCGAAGTCACCCGATTGATAGTAGAAAGTGAGCAGATTGACTATTACGGTAGCTCTTGTATCAGCAAGACTACGCTAACGCTGTCTGAGAAAGAAATTAGTTTCCTGCGCAAACCGTAAACATTTATCTATTGTGCGATTCCGCTGCAGTGTTTTTTGTTCATTCGTCCGGTTTTGTCTGGTTCCTGTATCTCACGAAAGTCACATGGTTTTGTGACGTGTAAGTGAAGGCACTTTTGTTCGAAAGCGATCAAGGAATAAACTTTATTGTTGTGAGTAGCGCCCATGTATCTAGTGTCTCTTCCTATGTGTCCTCGTCTACATCAGCGCTAAGAAACTGCCTTTCTATCACACCTCGTTCTCTGATTACGCTTTCACCGTTAACTACTACAGCTACCACAAGGGTTTGTTTATTTAACATGGACGTTAGTCGTCGGGATGGAGATGTACCACCAATCATCAAAGTGGGTGCATCCACGTTAAACGGTGCTATAGCTGCCAGACATCAATATACATTGTACAAACTCACTTATATCAATGTACAGTAAACATTCAGTTACTAAGGGCACGCTTTACTTTCGTGTTATTCCGATTCCTATAACAAAGGGATCAACCATCTTTTTTTCTTTGCCAACTGCTAGTCTCTATATTTTACAACGTCATATCCGTGACGGAAATACGTCAGTAGAGCCGTGGTGGACACCGGCATAAAACACTTTCGTGTTAAAAAAGCTCACCGACGATTACGATACTGCCGAATGCGAATTCTGAGCGCAGCAGCTTGTTGGGGCAGCGCCAACTGTCTTTGAAGTTTTGGCTATCTGCAGCTGTAGCAATGTGACATTCCTTACATATTTCACAGAAACTACCAGCGCTCGAGTGCTTCGCACACCACACTGCGCATTGTAGGCATCGCGAACCAATTGAAACGCCGAAAGCGCTCGAGTGCTACGCACACCACTCTGTGCACTGCAGGTATCACAAACCAACTGAAACGCCGACAGCGCTCGAGTGCTACGCACACCCCCCTGTGCATTGCAGGCATCGCGAACCAACTGAAACGCCGACAGCGCTCGAGTGCTACGCACACCCCCCTGTGCATTGCAGGCATCGCGAACCAACTGAAACGCCGACAGCGCTCGAGTGCTACGCACACCCCCCTGTGCATTGCAGGCATCGCGAACCAACTGAAACGCCGACAGCGCTCGAGTGCTACGCACACCCCCCTGTGCATTGCAGGCATCGCGAACCAACTGAAACGCCGACAGCGCTCGAGTGCTACGCACACCCCCCTGTGCATTGCAGGCATCGCGAACCAACTGAAACGCCGACAGCGCTCGAGTGCTACGCACACCCCCCTGTGCATTGCAGGCATCGCGAACCAACTGAAACGCCGACAGCGCTCGAGCGCTACGCACACCACTCTGCTCATTGCAGGCATCGCAAACCAACTGAAACGCCGACAGCGCTCGAGTGCTACGCACACCACTCGGTGCATTGCAGGCATCTCGAACCAAGCGAAAGGAGACAGCGCTATAAGCATCCCCGTCATATATAGCTTGCACGTGACGTCACAGACAGGTTCTCTGCGCTGGGGCGCCAACATGGCGGCCACCGTGACTTCTTTATCGCATTAGAGTGTGTCAGTGCAGATGAGGACATTCAGTCGCTCGGTCCCCGCGTTCTTTTGTGCTCCTTCAAGTAGAAAACAGCGCTACGAGACGGGACAAAGAAAGGGCACAAACACGGCGCTGACTAACAACCAAATGTGCTTTATTCCACCAGTCCGCATATTTATACTCCACCATGGCTCGTTCCTCTCCCCGCTTTCGTTTCTTCGCCAGCCGAGCCAAGGGGGAACACAAAGGAACGCGAGGGTTTGGGTGAGAAAGATGCTTGGGGGCACCGGCACTAATCTGGTGGGGAGCCGCCACCGTTTCTTGCTCCGCCTGTTCGAGCAAAAGTTCACGCAGCGTCTCAGCGAGCTGGTACCCCGAGATGTCGGCCACGGTGACGTCAATGCAAGCTATGTATAAAGGGGACGCTCATAGCATCCATCCATCTATTTGATTTCAGAACGTATCGAATGTTAGTAGCTTAGTTAGTATGCCATTTTTCATAAAGCAAGTAGGGGTTGGTTTTTTTGTTCGAGTATTATAACAAGAGCTTGCCTGTTTGAGGCCAAGTATGGATGCGCAAAAAGCAGCAACACAATGGCATCGACTGCGTTTCGGTACGGCAGTCATTTTCTTTGATCAGCATTACGCAGCTCCGTTTTAAATCAGCTTTGGTCATGGAGGAAAAAAAGCAGGAGGGAGCGTCACGTGACATTTCCGAAGCCCAGCCAAAACAAATGAAACAGGGGCATGCTGGGAAATGAGCACCCTCACGTGACAGGCAAGCGGTGAGAAGGGGGGGGGGGGCAGCGGCGTCCGAGGAGGTTGGCTTGTGGACGCTAGACGCGCGCGCTCGCCAATTTTTGTTTTTGTTCATGGGCCCACCAAAAAAGGAAATGAAACAGGGGTATCATGGGAAATGAGCCTCGAACGCGAGGAGCAAGCGGCTTCAGAGGAGGTTGGCTTGTGAACGCTAGGCGTGCTCCCTCCTATTTTTTTTTTCTCCATGGCTTTGGTATAGCAATGTCAGTTTGGGGCTGCACAGCTTCTAGCGTGACAATAGGGGATATTCATAATGCTTGGTGCTCTGGCAACACTGGGCGCGTCCGCAATTTTTTGTTGGGCGCCGTTGTGGAATTGTCTGCTGGCGCCTCTATAAGGAGAGGCCACGGAGAGGCTGAGCCGCAGTCGTTGGCGGAGCTTTCGGACCACGAAAATACGGCCGTTTCTTTCGTCGTCCAGAGCCGAACGGTCAGTGAACCTCACTGTACTGCCCCAAATCGACGGGAACGCAATATCGGAGCTCTGCACGCTTCAAAGCTCATCCGGACGGCAGCTGCACGAGGCGCATCGCTTCGCAAAGCCGAACTGCTGTTCTCTAGTAGCGTGTGCTTCCGATCTGAGGTAAGCGGTCAAGAAAAGTGTTCATTCAGAGGAGATGTGACTTTCAAACTTCTAAGATAACCTTGCACAGCAATACATCTACATTGTATTCCCCACTGCGATTTTAAACACGCGTTAGATATCGAAACCACGTTTCTGCGCGACCTGTGCAACACTGTGCTGCGTTCCTCGGCTCATTTCTTTAGCCACATGTATCTCTACACCCTTCGCAATAGCGTTTGTCGTAGTTTTTCGAAATGAACAAGGCATGGACATGTGCATGAGCGGTGCGCCGCAAACCAAACAAACATACTGATCGCGCCTTTGAAATGTGTACAGAGAGAGCGGCCCGAGTAAGGCTGTTTTAATGCACACTGGTTGTTTATAATGCCTTGTGGTCGCAATCTATCGCGCGGATTTAGTACTGTCGTTCTGGTTTTCTTGAAAGCTATACGTGTGCGTTCACTGACATATATTTTTAAAATATTGCGCTCTTTGCTTTTGCATGCCACGGAGGCGTGCATTATCGCGCGCCGCGCGCTATTGCGAACGGCGTACAAGCATACAAGTGCGCCCGCGATCCGCGGAAAGGAGAGCACGATGATCTGCCCGATCGACGTAGAGATCTACCTAGAGTTACTGTATATGCTACGGTAGCAGAGTTGCGCATCTGTCTTCCAACGCCGCTAGCAACCATGCATTGCGGAGAGAGGCTGCCGCTTGGGCCAATCTTTTTTATTTCTTGACGCCTCCGCTGCAGCGAACTGAATTAACACTAGCCATCGACAGCCAATGTTTATCGCCGGTCTTCGACACGCCAGACTGGTTAATCGGTGACACGGCAGGCATGTCGCCTGCAAAAACGAAGTGCGACTTCACCGCATAGCTGTGGTTGCTAGCCGGACTTATGCGCTACTCTTCTACCTAAAGGTAGCATATACAGTGACTCTAGATCTACCGAACAAACAGCTGCATCTGTAGTACGGCTCCGTAACTCGCTCCGTGTTCGTAGCGCACGCTGACCGAAGGAAGCAAAAGAAAAATAAAAGCTGAGGGATAAGGTGGTGTTAAGCGAAGGGCAGACGTGGCGTGCGGACTATGTACTTCGGCGCACACTGCCTTGCGAAGCTTGCAAAGCGATCGGGTCTCGAGTGGCGGCACTGATTTACCGCGGACGCGCGCAGCAGCGTCTGTGGCACTGCTTACACAGGTTTATATTCGTAAATCATTGCTTTCGTCGATCTGCAACACCGATAAGCTAATGTTGGTCAATTATGCTCTCTCGCGCGCGTGCGACGTCGGCCGTCTGTTTTAAAATGCATATATCGTAATATACCGGGTGTCGCAGCTATCTTTAGCCAAGGGTTAAAAAATACAATATTAGAGGCAGGCGAGTGAAATCAGTTGCAAATTGCTGACAGCCACCTTGCGCGCTACAGACAATTTTTTGTTTTGTAATTAACTAATTTGTTAATTAGGGCGATTTTACTAATTTGCTAAATATTGACTTTAAGCAAGAAATCCTGCTTGTAAAGTTCGAGAGCGTCCTCAAAAACCCTAACTGCATTATTTGCGATAAAGAAAAGTCTCACGTATGCCATTTTTCCAAGCTGTAAAGAAAGCCCGCGAAATACAAAAAGAACCTCGTGACTAGCGCGCTCGTGCGCCGCGAGAATGCTGCCCTCAGCCGAGGTTTGAGCGAACGAAATCACCTGCGGCCGGGACTCGCCGGCTCCGTTGCAGCGGTAGGCCTATAAGTGGGCGGTGGTTTCTTGGCCCATTGCCAGCCAGCTGCGCGCGTGGCGGTGCAAGTTGTAGCGAGCGCGGGCCGGGCCAAGAAACCACCTTTAACTTATCGGCCTACCGCTGCAACGGAGACGCCGAGTCGCGGCCGCAGCTGATTTCGTTCGCTCAAACCACGGCTGAGGGCAGCATCCTCGCGGCGCGCGAGCGCGCTAGTCACGTGGTTCTTTTTGTATTTCGCGGGCTTTCTTTGCAGCTTGGAAAAAATGGTATACGTGAGACTTTCTTTATCGCAAATGATGTGATTGGGGTTTCTGAAGACGCTCTCGAACTTTGCAAGCAGCATTTCTTGCCTAAAGTCAATATTTAGCAATTTAGTTAAATCGTCCTAATTAACAAATTAGTTAATTACAAAACAAAAAATTGTCTGTAGTGCGCAAGGTGGCTGTCAGCAATTTGCAAGTCATTTCACTCGCCTGCCTCTAATATTGTATTTTTTAACCCTTGGCTAAAGATAGCTGGGACACCCTGTATATTGTTCTGTAAGTGTAGCTTATGTTGCAGGCGAGCAACTAAATTGAACGGAGAAATAAGAACTGAGGTTGAAGAGCGCTTTGCGTCCGCCGGTCATTTCCGAACTTAAACACAGAGCCGATCTTGTTGACGAAACAAGTTCGCGTCGGTATATCATTTTTCTTCGTTCATTTAACTGATAAGTTCCATTAAAATTAATGCTACCTTGTTCCTGGCGTTGTCAGGGCTCCCTCGTTGCCTGAACAGCGCACGAAGCATTGGGAAGTCATCGCAGAACGAAGATAAATAATCAGCAACAAGCACCTGAAAGGCTGCGATATGCGACTGGTTTCGTTTTCGCGCCCAACAAAACATGGCGGATCGACCTTACTGGACTGTGGACAGATGGCGCTGTACATTTTGAATATCGCCTATTCAACGCCGGTAAAGTACTCGGAGGCTACCTATGAAAACGGAATAACCATGCACCATGTGGCGGCACTGCACCATGCACCATGTGTGCACACCGGTGAGTGAAAATGCACTGCTTTACATTTTGAACATAGCTTTCTCTGTTTTGTATGTGGTACGGTTTTTGTCATTTCATAAGGTTTCACGACTTATCCAGTTGATCAGATGCACAGCTTGTGGATTCCAATGACATTTCCTAAAATTGTCTACCTCGTTCTCACATTTGCAGAAAATATGTTTACTGCTAAACTTTGTAACACAAATCACAGCATAAGTTTCACCTGTTTCTACACAAATGAGTCTGCTGCGATAAATGCTCATAAATTCAATGCACGGTAGAGGCAGATGAACTTACAGTATGTATACACATTTGTACGTTTTCGTAAGTTTACAATCATACATATTACATTCCCATATACCATATAGTTTATGCAGTTGGGCAATTAGCTCAGTATCCTCTAATTGAGGCTTGGCCAGACACTGTCCACTGAAGGACACCACAAAAACGAATTCGCAAACAAAGCAATGTTATGTGCATGCTATTTTTGTCATGCAGTGTTCTCATATACACTCCTCTTAGACATGTATCACAAATCCCTTCACGCTTCTACCATAGTAATCATGGCTTTTTTTTTTCCTCTTCCAACCGAACCACAGCCTCCAAGAAACTGCTCATATCAGCACACGCTTGGATGCTTATCTCTGAACCTACCTTAAGTCAGCAGGAAAATGTGTCATCACTGAAAGTAAACCCATGGGCCAAAATCCTTGCAAGGTATGTTTGTGGACACTTTATTTATTGGACCAATTTTCGTTTCACCATTTCTTTCTAACTCATTGTAACGGCTCGATTTGTTGTATCTCAGAAAACTGGACAAGAGAGATCATTGGTTTGCATGCTACCCACACCAAGTTGTAAGAAGCTCAGCAGTCGCCATAGTGACAATCCCATGCACCACCAGAGTTTACCAGGTGGACAAATGCAAGCCTTATACTGAAAAGCAGTGATGATGCTGGATCTTCAGTAAAATTCAATTTTCGCTTTCTGCCGCACTCAACAACAACGCATACGTATGACACATGCAAACATCCACACACGTACACAGGCAGACAGACTGAGAAAAACCGCTCGCAACTTCACGTGCCTGTCGGTGCCCTCGTAGAAAGAAGCGCTTCGTGGACCGGCGCGTCTGTCTCCGCGTGCAGCGGTGCATCTACGCGAGCAGCCGATTGCTATAACAACGGTAAAACATTAACGATAAAAAGGAGCACACTGCGAGGCCAGGCAAGACGCGTCTTGCACGGGCATGCGTTCCTGCATTTGTCTTATTGTTGTGAGGAGCATGGGCTATTTTTTTCTTGCTAATAAACCAACAACCAGCCAGCAAAAGTTCATAGCCTCGCTCCCATGCTCGTTCCTTATGACGAAAAGGCTGCCTCAGGCCCCGGAAAGTCTCAAGTTCCACCGGTCACCGCAGAGGGCGAAAAAAATCAACCGCGACGAGTTCCATCGGCGTGCGCAGGGAGTGGAGCTACTGACTCCTCTTTTAGCAATCTTTGCATTTTTCCTGCTAAGGGCGCTAAACCAGCTCATAACTTTCACTGGAAAAATTGTTTTGCGCAAGCCAATGAATTATTCAAACACGTTATTTTGGTTTGGACAACTAGAGAGAGTTAATTATATTTAGATTTAATTTCTATAGCTGCTTTTTAATTGAAGTGTCAACGTTTTAAGACTTCAGTGATGACTAACTGGACCAAAATCCCATAGAGTTTCTTACAATTACCTAGAGGGAAAACTGGCTCTGCGAGCTGTTGTACGCATGGGAATGGTTGGATATGCCAGCTTCGGCTCGGATTGCTATTGTTCACGAAGAGCCCGGACACCTCGAAGACGCGTCTGGCTTCAACGCGTTCCTTGCGTCAAAATGGTGGATCTTGCACCGAAGGAGCACGCAGTAAGCTAGTTCTTTTTTATCATTGCACCGAAACGAGTTTTATTTAACTTTGGAAACCTATGCGTTGATGTACAATTTTACGAAGCGGAAAAAGTAATGAACGGCCGCTAAACTTGGAAGGCAGACGACAAAGCCAGCGTTCATCCGCGACTGTTTGCTGTCTGTTACTTACTTTCGTTGTTTGGTTATGCCGTACAGGTGGGTGGACTTTTATTCTAGAATATAATACGCGTGCATGAGATCCATTTATAAAAGTTTTTTTTTTTTAATGCGAAGCATTTCTTAGCGAACTTCTGCGACTTTGAGCACATCTATCTGTCTAGCCGCCTACGACTTTGTGCTCTCCTGGCCGTTCGTTGATGGGATGTATACCAAAATTTGTACGGTATAACATGACTGCATGACGAACATAAATCACAGGTCATAACATTAAAATCATGGCATGCACGTCATGAACGACATAATTTACATGCCATATGGTGTTGGTGTTCTTGCGGCCGTTTCGTTAACTTGATGTATGCCAAAAATTGGCATGGTTTGACAACAGTGTATGACAAATATATGTGACAGGTCCTATCGTGCAAATCGTGACACGCATGTCATGTACAGCATGATTTACATTACACAGTCTCGGGGCACTCGCGCCCGTTTAATTAAATGGATATATACCAAAATTGGAACCAGGAGACATTTCTGTATGGCGAACACAAATGACAGGTGATAACATGAAAATCATGACATGCATGTCATGTACGTCATGACATACATGCCCCACTCATGGTTCGCTTGCGGTCGTTTCGCTATTTTTACATGTGCCGAATTTAGTAGTGCCATGACCTGACTGCATGAAGAACATAAATTACAGGTTCTCACATGAAAATCGTGACATGCATGTCACGTACAGCATGATATACATGCCACGCTCACGGTGCGCTCGCGGCCATTTCTATGATATACACCAAAATTGGTATTGCGTGACTTGACTGAGCGACGAACATAAATGACAAGTGGTAACAAGACAATCATGACAGGCATTTCATGTACAGCATGATTTACATGCCACACTCAGGTGCGCTCGCGGCCGGTTCGCCAGCTTGGTATATGTCAAAATTGGTATTTCGTGACGCAACTGTATGAAGAACATAAATGACAGGTGGTAAGATGAAAATGATGACATGCATATCGTGTAGGGCATGATTTACATGCCATGCTCATGGTGCGATTGCGGCCGTTTCGCCAGCTTGGTATACACCAAAATTGGTATTGCGTGACAAGACTGTAGGCCAAAGATAAATGACGGGGTAAAAATAAAATCATGATAAGCATTTCATGTACAGCATGATTTACATGCCACTGATCTTGGTGCGCTCACGGCCGGTTCGCTAGCTTGTTATACCCCAAAATTGGTACATCGTGACATGACTGTACGACGAACATACGTGACAGTTGGTAACATGAAAATCATGACATGCATGTCGTGCAAGGCTTGATTTACATGATACGCTCATGGTCTGCTCCCGGCTGTTTCGCTAGCTTGGCATAAACCAATATTGGTATTGCGCGGCGCGAATGTATGATAAACACTAATGGCAGGTGGTGTCATGACAATCGTGATATGCAATGGATGCAAAGCATTATTTGCATGTTACGCTCATGGTGCACTCGCGGCCGTTTCCCTAGCTTGATATACACCATAAGTGGTATTGCGTTACGTGACTGCATGACGAACATAAATGACAAATCCTAACACAAAAAATTCTAGTATGCATGTCATGTACGGCATGATTTACATGACACTGTCTTGGTGCGCTTCCGTGTATGGCAATTGGCGTTGCATGACATGAGTGCATGACGAACATAAATGACAGGTCATGCACCGTATATACCAGAATATACGTTTCATTATATAAAAGATTGTACATGCATGCATGCATGACAAACATACGACATACAGTGAACTAGTGTAATGACATGAATGACTTCATTTGCCTCAGAGGCAAACAAGGCGACGTATGCTGCTCTTTGCTGGCTGCTTCGCATTACATCGATCCCCACAGTGCGTGGGATCTGCCGGATTTTTAAAGAAGCTTTATTTGCGCAGTCGTATCCGCTTATTACCCGAAGCCTCGCTCAACACCAGCCAACTTTAAAAAAATCGCATAGACGGTGGCGCCATATTTCCCTCTAGGTATTATTCTGAGAAACTCTATGGAAAATCCCATTTGTATCGATCTCTTCCGTGGCCGTTGGCGTTCAAATTGTTCGGCGGCAACGTAAATGCGGAAGCACCTTTCGCTTCATTTCGCAGACGCCATTTTATCTTCACAGCAATAGTAGCTCGCTCAGTTTACCGGAAAATTTAGGAATGCCGCAGCGATCGAGATCGAGGGGTACGTTTGACGCTTTCATGGGGTCGATCCGTTGATTCCTCACCGTAAACAGGTAAACCGGCGCGCCAGCTATGCTCTTGTTCAACGGTCCGTCATCGTTTCTTTGACATTGTTTTTACATCAACTATTATATTGCTATAATGACGAATATATAAACCACATATTGTTCTGTATCAGCTTTGCATTGCCGCGTAACTTGCACACGCGCCACGTCTGGCTTGTGATTTCTGTGTACTGCACTTAAAGGATTGTCTATTGCGCATGATTTGCAATAGGAAGCCTAGGTAATTTGAAGTGGTTATGCGTGCAGCGTTTGTTCTGATAAGCGAGCACAAGTTTTTAAAGAGATCTTATATCCGCGAGGGGCGCGAACAGCAGTGATTGTTGAAGTTAAAGGTAATCGCATTAGGTGAAAGAGAACGTTTAAGTGCTTTGGGGTCCTTCATGAATGATTACATTGTGTTAAACATTTAGAAGTGCTTAAAGTAAGGGGGCTTAACGTTAATGGGGTCTCTGGGGGTCTCATACCCCTCCACCGATATTGAGATCTCAGACCCATCTTGCCAGAATGTGTGTGTGTGTGTGTGTGTGTGCGCGTGCGTGCGTGCGCGTGCTGGGACCATTGAGACTGTTCAGAAGCTCTGATCTTTTTTTTCCTTGGTGTCACGATTACTATAAAATCTAAATTTTGTAACAAATTTTGCCTCATGAGTATTTTGTACCTTCCACCCCGTGGTGTTGTGAATAATATTACATAGGTTACAAGTGTGGAAGCTGCGTTTCGCTGCTTCCATAAATGGAAGGTTTCGTTGTTTACTTGATTGAAAGTGTGTATTTCATCTGATGTGCTTTTTTCTAAAGCGGATGTAGAATTAATGTATTGATGTCTACTTTCAGAATTCCAAGATTTCCCCGACTTCTCTCCAGAGCTGTCAGCAACAAGGCGTGAGACAAGTTGGTGCTTCCCAAAAATAAAACACAATGCCATTGTTCCTGCTTAAATTTGTATAGTGACATACAGCACTTTTCCAGTGCCCCTCAATATGTCTCCACCAGCACAACAGCAAGCATCCCAGGGGGCACAGGAGCCATTGCCAACAGCACCAACTACACAGAGTAGCTTTTAACGCGATAGCGTTAAAGAGCTCGTTCCGCGAAAATTACGGTGTCGGGTTGTGAGCGAAAAATCATCATCTTGTCTGTGACCGAAAAATCGAGAAAGATGGAAATAAAATAAATAATAAAAAATCATAGGTTCGAGTGAGAATCAAACCCAGGCCGTCTGCGTGGCAAGCAGGTGTTCTACCACAGAGCCACTCCGTTGCTTGGAACTGCACTTAAATTAACTTTAATGCTTCACAAACATACGCGTCCTGTGTACAGGTGTCACAGTAGGAGATGTAATATCGCAGTAAAACGGGCTACAAGCATATATTGCCATCAGGCGTCACACCATGTGAACTGCATAATGAGTTGGTGGTTTAAAGCCGGACACCCATTACAAAAGGCACACACATTACCGCGCGTATTCCCTTACGAACACGTAGTGGGTGCATCGCAACTTCGAAAAAGTATCACGCGCGTAACTGCTGCTGGTTTAAAGCATGCCACCCATTACAACAGGCATACACATTAGTGCATGCATTCTTTCACACACACGTATTGGTTACACTGTTGTCATAAAAGTGCTGTTGAAAAGGGCGGAGACATTTACTATAGGTATGTCGTGTGTGGCGTGTGTGTGTGTGTGTGCTGGCTGGGCGACTGAACATAATGACAAGCGAAACAGAGCGCGATGAGGATGGGGCCGGATATCGCTATCGCGTTCAACTCTTAAAGGCGAAACTTAAGCGTCCCCCAATTTTTCTTCCTCTTATTAAAGGAAGACTTTTAGTGTGGCTGATTACATAGTAATTCCAGTAAGCGTGCCTTCGTTCTACAAAACAAAAAGGAAATATTCCTGCATACCTCCTCATTATATAAATATTGGTACTATAACTGGTTAATGATACAGCTTGTGGCGACACACTGCGCACAAACCGGCGCGGCCTCCGCCTCGTCACTAGCTAGCCCGGCGTGACACGGCTGCATGCTGCACGACGCCTCCGATAAGGGACAGCGCCACCGCAGCGTCACCTGAGACGTTACCGACGGTGGCTATAAACCCAAGCTGCCAAGCTCGGAAGTTATCCCTTCACTAACCGTTCGAGCGCAGCGTCGGTATGCTCGCCCCGCTGCTGCTGCTACGCTAATAAACAGTCGTTATGTTTTATGTTGGGATGCATCCTTCCATCCACACGGCACCCCAGAAGCTCATTACATTAAATGGATGCTTTCATTAAATAAATGCACTTTTGTTTTAACGTTTTACTATCTGCCACTGGGCGTGTGCCTACTTTTGGCAAAACAAACGGACATCTTTGGATGTCGTCCTTTGTGCGTGTTCGCTAGCAATACGGAAGCATACAATCAATACCAACTAGCCCAGCTTAATGCATTAACTTTTGGGCAGTCATATACGTGGCTATAGGACAAAAATATATTTTGTCTGTGTTTATTTTCTTGTCATAACGTGCAAAAACACCAAACTAGCGTTTTACACTAGCCTGACTTGGTATTTGCATTTAGGCCACAGCTTGCAAATTTTGTAAAGGGTGCACACAAGATTCCAGGTAATAATATGTTGCACTAAAATACAAATGTATGTGTTTCTAGTGAACCAAACTTAGCAAACCATTTAGCCAAAGCATAAGTTTTAAAGCCTCTTGCTTAGACTTGAACATCAGTGATGTGGCTTTTTGATTTTCCAGGAACCCCAAGAGCCAGGGCCAGGAAGGTGCTCACTCCACGTTCTATGAAGATACTTCAGCGCTACCGCGACGAGAACTCCCGCCTCTGTCAAATTGTTGCAAGACTTAAAAAGCCCATGAGACCAATTGCATCTCGTGCGCAGCTTCTTCTTGAAGCAGGCAGGTACCTAAACAAGGACTTTTTGGAAATTCTAAGAGAGCTAATGCAACTGCAGCCACTGAAAAAACGTGGGAGATGATGGCCGATGCAATTTAGACAGTTTGCCCTCAGTCTTTACTTTACGAGCCCTAAGGCATATAAATATCTATCAAAGGTACTAAGCCTTCCCACAGTAAAGTCCTTAAGGACGTGGCTGTCGGCCGTAAATATAAAGACAGGAGTTCAGCCTCAGATTTTTTAGTTATTCAAAGAAAAGAAAAAAAAATTGGGAAATTTAAGACAGAGCTTGCTGCCTGATTTTTGACGAAATTTCCTTAAAAAGATATCTGCAGTATGACCCTAAGGAAGGCCTCATACATGGATATGTGGATAATGCCAGAGAAAGAACAAATGGCATAGCGAACACTGGAGCACTTATGTTGGTTTCTGGGATAGCGAAGAAATGGATACAGCCAGTAGCCTTTTTGACAGGAGAGGGGATAGTTCACTCAGGGCCCCTTTTAATGTTATTGAAAAATCTAATCATTGAGCTGAAGGCATGTGGCCTCTTCGTGAAAGCATTGGTTTGTTAACAGGGTAGCAGCAAATGCGTTATTGCAAGGGCACTGGAATGTGAGCGCTGACAGGCCTTTCTTTATTACTGATATAGAGAAGATTTACTTCATTTTTGATGTCCCCCAGCCATTGAAATGTACAAGGAATAATCTGAGGAAGCATGATCTTTCCATTGGTGATAAGGTTGCTTCCTGGGGGCCCATTAAGACATTAAGACTCCCTGGGGGCACATTAAGACTTCCTGGGGCACATTAAGCCACAAGAACACCTGAGTTTGTTGAGAAAATGGATCAGTTGTTAGATTCATTAGACAGTTCTTGTGTGAAGATAACAGAGAAAAATTAGGTATGCAATTAGTACTTCTACAGGGCTACGGGAATGCAGTTTTCTATATTCCCGTACAGGCTACTTCTACAGGGTACTTCGGGAATGTAGTTTTGGTCTGCGTGCAGAAATGAAATTAGCCTCGGTGCAGCCTCTCTTGCAAGACCGATCAAAAAAAATTTGCAGTGGCTTAGCTCAGCTATGCCAGGATATACGTAGCGTTAGCAAAGTTTCAGCTGATTATTCTTAGCTTTCCAGATTGTCTAGGATTATTAGCCTTCTGTTCAGTCTTCGTACGCTCAACCGCTAATTGCCAGGCAACTACTTCGGGATCCGATGAGATAAGCTTCTCGGCTCTTCTGAGCCGTCAAGCAGCATTTGCGCTCTCCTTCTCCATGGCGTTACCCACATACAAACGCCAGTGAGAGGCGCTATCACGCTGTTCCAGCGCTGTGTCAGACGGCGACTGCACAGCGAAGGCGAATAGCTGCGCGCGCTGGCGCCAGTGCGTCTACCATGGCTACGACGTGACTCCTCTCGAATGCGCTGACCAGCAGCGGCGAGTCGCGCGCGGCGGTGGCGGAGAGCGCGTGGGATCGCGGTGGCGGAGAGCGGTGAGCCAGCTGTGTGACATAACTGAACCTTGCGCATGCGCAGCACGGCTCATAAGGATCCACGCGAAAATCGGCTCCGGCTGGGCAAGTGTAGCTAATGCTACAAAACGACGGAAGCCTGCGAAGCCATAAAAATGCCCCCACCTCCCCGAAGGGAATCGTGAGGAAATGCGAATGCATTTCTTGCGCCGAGAGTACACGGCGTAGTAATTTTAATGGCGTAAATTAATGACGAGACGAGGATTTGTACCGTAACCATTAATTTACACATTCATCAGCACCTGTTTGTGTTGTCACTGTACCTGACGGCCATAATCTCAGCCTTGTGGTCGCCGTTGGCGTTTCACAGCGGCGTCTCGAGCACACATTTCCGGATGTTCTTGAGAGGCGCCCAGCCAGCGAACGGTCGAGAGTGAGGCGCGAGCGGACGGGAGAGTGGGGCGCAGGGGGAGCGAGAGCGAACGGCGAGAGAAAGGAGCGGCAAAGCACTGCAACTCTACCCTCTCCTACACTCTCTCGCACCAAATGCTCCGGTTGCTAGGGCGAGGATAAGCGCGCGCGCCCGCAGCTGTTGCTATGAGAGGGAGTGAGAGCGGAGAGATAACACCTGCCGGCGCGCGCACAACGCCGGATACCTTACATAGCCCGGCTAAGAAATGCATTCGCATTTAAAAGATAAATGTGTTCGGCAACAGAGCCGACCTGCCACCACGGTGCCCCACAAGGGGACACGGCTAGACTTGTCAAACAAACCTGCAGGACGCCAGCCGTATGCTGTGATTATAACCAAATACAGTCGAACACGGATATATCGAACCCACATATATCGAATTTCCGGCTATATCGAACTCTTAAATTATCCCCTTGAAAATCCTTTGTAAAAGCATACAAAGTCGCACGTTTATATCGAACGGTATTTTTACCCGCCATCGGATATATCGAACGCCGCGTGAGCTGGAAGGTGCGCTTCGGCACTCGCTGCGCCCCGCGACCTTCGCGGCACGGCACCTCAGCCGACACCCGAAACGCTCGAAAAACGTGAGGGCGAGATGGCTCATACTATACTCCTGTTGCGCACGTTCTCCAACTTGCGGAACGGCTTTTTTTGCTCTCTCTCTCTCTTTCTCTCATGCTTTCTCCTCGTTACCGTCGGCTCGGAGAGCAGGAACGAAGGAGCTGGCGGCCTCCTCCTTACGCCTTTTCTGTCTTTTTTTTTGTTTGTCGCTGCTTTTTTTGTTTTGATCAGCCAACCACAGCCCGCGCCTTTCGTATTTCCTCAGCCAACCACAGCTCCCAACTTTCGTACATCGCCGCGGCCCTCGCAGGTAGCCATCACCGTCATCGCAACTGGTCGCGAGCACTTTGTTGGCGGAGTTCGTTGTCGCATATCACCGCATTCCTCTTTTGCGTGTGTGCTCACCTGCGAACTCAATAACATCGAGCTGAAGTTTCTGCCGGTCAACACGACAGCGAAGCTGCAACCGCTCGACCAGGGCATCATCAAGTCCTTCAAGGTGGGCTACAGGAGGCGACTCCTTGATAGGCTGTTGGTCAACCTCCGCATGGGCACCGAGCTGAAGGTTGACCTGCTTGGTGCCATTCAAATGGTGACGGGCGCCTGGCGAGACGTGAAGACGGACACAGTGGTCAACTGCTTCCGGAAGGCAGGCTTCGTGACGGCGGAACTTCTGGAAACCGGTGAAGATGGCGACAA